>NC_090878.1:27785035-27792535 GCF_036669935.1 Montipora foliosa
GTCAGAAAATTTTATTTAAGGAACAAAGTGGCCTCTGAAGACCTTTTCTAGGAGCCAATTTTTTGGTATTGAGACCTTTGAAACTGAATGATCTAATGAGCATCATTTTTTGTCTGTTTTGGGCAACATTTTGTTCTGAAAACCAATTTTAAATTGAAAAATGGATGAATTTTGCAGTATTACCTGACTGTTAAGGTTGTAAAGCTGATAAGGCACAGATTACAACTTGGCATTCCTGCAATGTTGCGGTTTGGTGGAAACACTGTCATCGAATGTATTGGGATAATTCTTCATTCACAAGTGTAATTTAAGTTTATAATAAATAATTGGTCTTCCAGGATGTGCACTGAGGTACCCTATGTTACCATTAAATTTATAGGAAATGATTGAATATTATAAATCAGGCCTTCTGATAGGGTGCGATGAAAAAATGCAAATTCTGCGAAATTTGCAGGGCAGATTATGCGATTAGAAAGGCCAATTATGTGATGAATATTGTAAATTATGCGATTTTTTTCTGAGCAATTTTAAGCTTGCTTTTCAAGGTTTCAGGATTAAAAAAACGCTTTTTTACTGCCCTAAAGACATTTTGAACAAAAGGGAACAGTAATTATGAATCTTGATCGACATTAGTTGGGACAAGTAAAAAAAAAATGAGGTCTTCTGCATTATTGCGATTTGAGGTCGATTGTGCGAAATCGCACCATTGTGTAAGATCAGAAGGCCTGTATAAATATATTTGTAAACATTTATTTACAGCCCGCTGTCAGAGAGAAATCAATCACTTTTTCAATAAATACAAGAGATCCTAAGGAAAGAGCATGGTGGTGAGAACTGTCCTTGGACAGACTTGCAGATGAAAGGTTTGCATACATGTAACTTAAGTTGCCTGTAGCTTCTCTCTGATTGATTGTTATAGGAGCAAGGAGACAGGTTTAGTGCAGTGGTGTGGGTGCAGTGGTTTGCATGCAGTTGTTCTAGGTTAAAATCCTGCTCTGACCATTGCTCAGATTTGTCTTCGGTGGTCCCAATTTCAACTCTGTCATGCTTCAATAGCCAACTGGTTGCCTCCTGCCAGTTGGGTTTCTTAATGCTGTCAAGTTTATTTGAAATTACATTGTTTAGCGAACACCCCAATCTTGTAACAATCAATCAAGAGCTGTTTTGTTTATTGTTTTGATGGGTCCCACTAAAAGAATGTTGTAATCTGTTTCACTGCTGCTGTAAAATTGTGTATCATTGACAGTTGCCTAGATGGTCCAGGTTTACGTAAACAAACCATAACTGAAGCTTTATTTGTTTTTCTATGTACAATATTTTTTGGATAAGATACTGGAGCTTCTGTTTTGAGAAGGTTTTTACCTGTAGTTGGCCATTATCAGGAAAGGAAACAACACTTGATATGCACTCATTGTTTTTGCTTTTTTACTTGAACAGCCCAGTTCAATCGATACTTCAAAACGGTCAAGGAACGAAATCATCGGATTGAAAGTGGAACCAATGACAAACATAAAGAGGTTTGCCGCAGAACTAGGCGGCTCTCAAGTGTGCGTTACTTCTTGATGTATGAATCTGCTGCTTGAGACCAGACTAAGTAATTATGCTTTGTTGCTCTCAGCATTGTTATAGTTTTTGTTGCATACTCTCCAGAGCTGCAGAGTTTGCTGATAATTACATTTAGAAGAATTCTCAAGTTCTATGTATATGAAATGAAAGTGAAGCATGAATTTTGCAACATTTTAGCATATTACACATGTATCTAATATGATTTTAATCATATATATCCTTTAAAACTCATCGCTTCAACTGGGTTTGAAAGTAGCATTGTAGGGTCACAGTTTCAAACACATTGAAGTCATGCATCTTCTTTCTGCTACAGATGCGCCGAAAGACTGTGCTTTAGATTCATGTTCGGATGAATAAATGAGGCAATGGATGGAATTGGATTTTAAAGATTAACTTAACATGTTGGGTTTTCCAGCATATAAAAATTGCTGCCAAATACACAGTGCATAAATTGGCCTAAACTCTGTGTTTTCCACATTTTGAGTATTGACTTTATCAGTTATTGGGTTTTTGGACTGACTTCTTCCCAGATCCTGGTACTAGTGTTAGCAATAATTGACTCCTCCACCTACTCCTACTACCAATGTTCAAAGAATTGTTACTCCTCTAAATAATTCTCATATCTTAATAAACTCTATCATGCATTTGAATAAAGCCTAGCTAGCCTTGTTTACTTTTTTTCATCCTGTCTGTTATTTGTACATTGACAGTTTCCTTTTTGTGTTTCCACTAAATAGAAATTGGAGAGGCGTCTGTCGGGATATGAAAGGATTAAAGAAAAGCTAACACTGCAAGAGAAAAAGAGCTATGATGGTGTCCTGTATTTAGAATATATGAGCAGTGAGGAGTCTGATTATGAAGAACAAGAAGACCCCATAACTGGGGAAACTGTAAAAAGATTAGTAGGTTATGCCGCAAGAAAGCTGCCATGGGAGAGGACAAGGCTAACAAATTTAAAATGTAAATTAGACAAGGTCCATGCACAAAATTTAGCTCCTCATGCCAGGCAGCTTCTCAAACCAAGACATGTTGGACGAGTTTCAAGTAGGTCCAGTCCTGAGGGCCCTTCATGGGCAGTACGGCAACCTCCGGCAGACGAATGATGGTCCGCATTTTCTAAATGTTTGAGTTACAGCATAGTAATTTGTTAATGTTTCCTTTCTAGCCATTACATTCCTAGGTCTTATTTTGTACATTTCCAGTATTACTTGACTGTTACTGTTTTGGATAATTTTCTTTACTGTTTTGCAACACTGGTGCTTGAAAATAAAAGAGTTTATGAAATTGTCTGTTTTTACTGTTAGGCCGGTTGGGACTGCTGTATCAGTATGAGTGTATATCAAATTGAATTTCCCAGTGAAAATTAAAGTGACTGCCGCTATACCTGACAAAATGGCTACATTATAGCTAACAAGACTGGTAAAATCTGCAAGACAATTCAGAGTATGTTAACTGAACATATGCTGAAATTGCAGTCTGGAATTTGCATAATTACTATAAGAAATGTTGGACACTGACTTATTTGAACGTCAAAGGACGTTCACTAAAAACTTGATAAAGACATTTCGACCGAAATCGTCGGTCATCCTCGGTTTGATTTCACCAAAAAGCGACAGCTTATTCAACGTTTCATATTTGCGTATGTGCTTGACTACAAGTACACGTGATCTCTGCGCGATATGAAGAACATTATGCAAGTGAAATTCCTGACATTTATGTTTCACTTCCACAATGTACCTTGCGACGCGCAGAATACACGTTTACTTGCAGTCATGCACTTACGCAAATATGAACCGTTGAAAGAAGTCAAATTCACACCAAGGGAACAGTAACTAGACTATGACTATGTCGGTTTTACTAATCGACACATCTTTCAACGCATCGACGAACACACCAACTCAAGATCTTCAATTGGCAAGCACATGAGACTACAACACGGAGTCCAACGACCAGCCATTGCAGAAAATTTCACCGTCCTAAAAAAGTGCCGGAGTAAACTGGACCGTTTGTTCTACGAAATGTTAATCATAAAAGAACTAAAACCGTCACTCAACGTACAGTCAGACTCGATCCGCGCGAAGTTATTCACTGATGCTTAACTAAAATATTTACACAACATCAAGCACTGTGGAATGCGCATATTAGATATTCAAAATCTTCAACTCTCTCTTAACAACTTTGACATTAGCATAAACGACCTCAATCTGAGAATGATGTTTGATACATCGAAACGTCGATTGACCGTGATTTTAATTTTTCTTGTAAAATAAAATTAGAGCCGCTTAAACTTCTTAAACCCAAAATTAATCCATGATTAAGTTCACTTTAAGGATGATTAAATATCTTTTTTCACCCAGTGCGTTTACATGCCTTTTAAATTTCGAAACACACAGTAAGCAACAGGAAGGAGTGAATATTTCATGCAAATATCGTCTTGAAAATAGGCAAAATTCTTCACGAAACGTTTCAGGAAAACTCAACTATTAATTCTATAAAGACTCCATGCATGTATTTGTGTCACTGTTGTAACAAGGTCAGCTTATGTTTAAAGTCAGCTTATGTTTAAAGTCAGAAGAAGATTGTGGGAAACCTCTTAATTTCACTCTGACCGTACATTCAGTTCAAAAGTTAAAAACACGATATAAACACACACAAAAACGAACAAAAGCCTATTAATCGGTTGCATTACAACCTTACCTGATACGAATGACCCGACCATGGCCAGTGATACCACCTGAAAATATATCTGAAGACTACAACAAACTATCATGGTTTCCTTGCTTTAATTTCAGCTGCGCAATGCTACTTCACTTGGCCAGATGCCATATATTATTAATCGCGCGGGCATGGGCCGAGCGCGGTTCTTGCTCTGCACAACAAAGGAGACTTTTGTCTGATTGGCTGTTGAAAATTGTAGTATCCAGTTTTCCAACCGCGCGCTGTGATGTAAACAAAGATGGCATTCGAAGCGGTGATTTTCAACCTGTGCTTCTTCGCTCGTTCTACATAGCTTCTGCAAGTTGAAGGTGGTCATTTAAACTTTAAGTGACAGGGAAAGATTCTGCAAGGGGCATTTTAGTCGGCGGGAAGTTTTCTTTCGTTACGCTTTTTGTAAGTAGGGTAGCCCTTTTAGTCTGCTCGGGGAAGCAACGCCTCTGAAGTTGCTTCGAGTCAGCTTTTATACTTTTTAGCTTTATTTCTCCATTTAAGTGAATGCATCGGAACAAATGCTCAAAGTGCGAAAAGACCCGAGCAAAGGCCAGATTCTTTTGTTGGGAAGGGAGTACTATCTAACGTGGTTGCGAAATATATCCCTCGAGCTCGCAGGCTTCGATTTCTCCAACTTGAATGCAGCGCTGGAAGGAAGTATGTCACTTCTTCACTTTCTTTCATTGATCGTTTAGAGTTATGAGATATCCTCAGTCCTTTGAAAGAACATCTTATCTCAACAGATACGTCGACAGAAACTTACTACCAGCGGTGCCACCTCTATTTTGTGTATGTGTCTGAGGCCAACCTGGTTCCCTGCATTTATCTCATGTGCAAACAGTCTCAAGATACACTACCTTAAATTTCAAGAACTTTCATTTAACGGAACCAAAACATTATTCTAAGATACATCAACTGATCATGAAGGCATGCTTGATAATATATGCTAAAATGAGACAATAATGAAGTTCCAGTTTATTACTTTATTGGATAATTCTGTCCTTGATCTGTGGTAACTCCATCAAGTCTAGCCATAGTACTTATTCATTGTTTTCATCATTTATGCTACCAGCGAATTATTCAAAAGTGATGTTGATGTTCTTAGGAAATCTATACAATAGTGAGGAATGATGAGGTTACTGCCATCAGACTTGTAGGTTGTACTGAAATGAAATTTTCTGAATGAGTTCTCTTTGGGGAGGTAAAAATTTCACTTGACCATTTGTAGATGTAAATTACACCCACATTAAATGTACAATTAAAATTGGGATGTCTTGAAATACATAAAGCAGGTCTTGTCTTCTGTGCAATGTTTAAAATTAAAAGGGCAATTAAAGGCAAAGCAGACTTTGTGATAATTAAATTTTGATGTGAGCATTTCATGCTCATTCATATTCATTGCTCACTTTTGTGGTAAGTTACTATCTCACTGCAGAGAATAATGTAAATTTATCTAAATCAGGATGAAAATGTACAAAATGTGTAGCCATTGATCTTAAATGTTTTTAGGCTATTAATTAACCCATTGACCCCTGGGGATTCCCTATTGATGAGTAAAATACTAAGTATGGCCAGTTTTGGCCGGTTTAGGGGTGAAAGGGATAATTATATTATAATATTATTAAATATAGTACATCAATAACATTACCGTATCAGTAATTGAGCCAGTATTTAATAACTAATGTGTCCCAATAAAATTTAATATTGATTCCAACAGTGTTAAGTAATTAATATACATTGATTTAGGATGATGGAACATCACACACCATTTTGTGTTCATTAAAATTTATTTTTTACTTCATTCTTTGTGTATGGCAACTTATAGTAACTGCAAAAAACTTGCAGAAGAAATTGAAGAGAAGGTATACCTGAATATTATGGCTGTTTTGTGTGTCAAAAAATTTAATTGACCTGGTTTTTGTTTATTTTTGCTGCCATTCCTTACACACAGTCACATGTCTCATAAAACTTGAATGTGCAGACAAAGATAAAATAATTCACTGTACAAAGTTTGAAGAATTCTTATATTTGTATTATTTATTAAATGGGATTCCAAAAGCAGAAAGGTGCAAATAGTGACAAACACACCCATGCGAGGCAGCCACACAAGGGAATGAAAATTTTAAAATATACATTATTTACAAATATAATGTATCATTACTTATCAGGTTAATCATCATGAACAAAATTATTATATTTTACAATAAGTACTTGTCATGTAAATTTTACTATACAGTTTGTAAGTATCTTTAAAATTTCTATTACTACAGTTTCCCTCAAATTTAAAGTAAGAAATTTATCAAATCGAAAAGTGCAGTGCAAAGTTGTGGTAAGCAGGCATTTTTATTTGTAAATATTACTACACTAACTAAACATTTTTTTATGTAATTAAGTATAATTTTTAATAGCTGGGACTAATATTTATTGCAATAAAAGCAAGAGTCTTATTTGCAGTACATTGCATTTAAGAATGCATTGCATCTGGATAATTCGACCCAGAGTTGAATCATCGCATCTCAAAGTGCCAAGTTTCGATGGAAATTAGCTTTACTTTCACAGGGCATTTTCGTGCGCCCTGCCACTTTTGAAGGAAAACTTTCAAAGCAGTTCGATTCTTCACAAATATGTGCTTTCCATACTAATGGCGATCGCTGGACCAAGACATATTTGCTGAGATTTGACCGAAAGTAACGTGAACACTGACGCCATTGTCTGATTTGCGGTAAGAAAATTTCAATTGCGCGTCAAATATACACGGTTGTAGTTCACATTTCAAGAGGAGAAAAGACAAAAAAATGTCCAGAAGGTATGAAAATCACACATTAACAATACAGAGACTATTGATGTCTTAGTCCAGAGAAAATAACACTTGATGGTGGAAAAAACAAGCACTGTTTCGTTGACTAAGAAAAGCACTTTGGTAAACGAAGAAGTCGAAACGTCGGGGCGCAGTATTCGCTGTGCCACTTTTACCGGGAATATCTCTAGTCAAACCTTATCTTTGGCTCACAAAATATCACCTGTTGACGGCTTTTCGTGGACCAACGTCGGAGACAAAAGTCCTGTACTCTTAATGACAGAGTTCGGTTTAAACAGAAAAAGCTATAAACCGATTGACATTTTGCAAAATGACGCTTTCGTCCGGATAAAATGTATTTGCTTCAAAGAGAGAACAAACGAAATTCTTCTGTCATGTTTTTCTGGTACTTACCTTAACTCCATTCA
>NC_090878.1:27797535-27820035 GCF_036669935.1 Montipora foliosa
CGACTTCCGGAAATGCCGTCGTCTAAATAGACAAAACAGTTATATGACATTGAACGCCACCTCTTAACTAATGGGCGTAAAAGCTTCGTAAACCAATAGCAAGCGGAGCTAAGCCCGAACGGGAGTACTGAGAAACAGAAATATCGTGTAGAACCGGCAATTGACCAAGAGAAACCCAGAAATTGTCGATGCAGGGGAAAGATGTCCACGTGGTGATACCCTGATTATAGATCCCATGTAAAAAACCAGAATCCCTTCTGGAACACCTCGGCTAGGGATCGAAGATCTTCGTAACGAAAATTACATTTGACTAAATATCTGTTGACCTCACGCAGATCAAGAACTAAGCGTAGCTTCTTTCCTTCGGCTACTGATAAAGGGTTGACGCAATTCGGCGGAGAATTAACTTCGATGATTAAACCCTGTTCCAAAAGCTCAAGGATGGCTGCTCCGACGAATTCAGAGTTTCGAAATGCTGAACGATTTTTCCTAAGAAAAAAGGCGGGAGGCAACTGTGCAAAAGGCAGCGAGTAACCTTCATTCACGATACTGGAAACAAATGGCGATGCCGCAAGACAGTCCTCCCAAAAAGAATGGCAACGAAATAAACCACCTTTAACTTAACCACGTGCTCCGCCACAAGAAAATTCAGCCTTATTCTCATAGAGCCCGGTATAAACAAAATCAGAATCTCCATATAGATCCTCGATAAAACTTGCATTGTCAACGCGCTCTAGTCAAAGCGAAGATGACTTATTCTTCGTTTTTTGTTATTAAATTAAACAAGAACTCAATCCAAAGATTTTGACATGAATTAAATGTTTAGGTTCATGCAATAAAAAAAATATAACTGCTTTGAAATCTGTCGTCCATTTTTTTTTGTCTGTGAGCTATTGTAATAACTGTTAATAACTTGACTACAATAGACATTGTAGTTTCCAGCACGATTCTGATTTGCTGGAATATTATTTTACAGGAGAAGGATATTATAACCTTGTTTCTTGTGTTCCATTTGTGCACTAGTACTTCTATTTCTCAGTGACTTCAAGCTATTTTTCTTGATTTTTCTGACCTCGTTCAAATGCAAGCATTAGGCATGAGATGTGTAATTCCTATTTCAATACTATTCCATTAATGTTTAGAGGTTAGTCAAAGCCTATTTTACATCCTATAGTATTTTCTATGTAAGTGCTATGTACATGCAATTTTTCTTTTGGACCCTCAATTTCAGTTAGGTAGATTCTATTTACACTATATGTAAATGCTAGCGCTATTCAGACCGGACCGGACCGTGTCGGATCGGATCCGATCGGAGCGTATTGACAAAACTCGGACCAGTCCCACCAAACGTAGACGGTCACCAGACAACGTGCTGAAGACAGGAGAAGTTTGTCCCTTTCTCTCTTGTGTCCTACGTTGCTTTGCTCGGGGAAGTTTTCATTTTTATTTTGGTGCTGTTTACATTTTTTGCGACCTCTAAACCACTCTGGTCGCTTTAGGTGATTTTCCATTCGTTTGGAGTATACGTTTCCAGTTTTTTCTCATAGAAGAAGTTTTTTTTTTACTGGTTTTGCGTATCCGCTTAATTACCACCCTGTTTATTTTTTGTTGAGTTTTTTTTGCGACAGTTAACTGCGTTGTATAATAAGAGCCCTTTTGCCTAATTTGTTATTGCGTAGACCTCAATATTGTAAGTACAATAGATGCGGCTGGTCAGATGGCTGGTCGGCTCCATCCTACTGTCTCTAGTGTTTATGTGGGAAATATAAATGGAATTGTCAAGGACTGGGGTAAAGTAAATAATTGTTGTCAGTTTTCATGTTTGAAGAAGAAGACCTTTCTGTGCGTACGCAGTCAATTCGCTCATTGACGACAATTTGTCACATCGTATCTTTCATAATTCCGCTTCGGAATCTGTAATCATCTCTGGAAGAAAAGGATTTCCATGAGTCTCAATAAATGACGAGACGACTACACAAGAGAGAAAGGCACAGAATTCGACTTCTCCCCTCTTCAGCACGTTGTATGGTGACCGTCTACGTTTGGTGGGAAATTTTGATACTGATCCGGTCCGAGTTTTGCCTATACGCTCCAATTCGATCCGATCCGATACCGTCCTGTCCGGTAAGGTGAGATGCGGTGCGCTCCGGTCCGATCCTGGTTTTGCCAACGGCCGAATTTACAGCAGCTTGTGATTCCAACTGCTTCATAGGAGTTTCCAACCTTGAAGATAAATATGTATAGAGAGAAAACAATGAACCTAAAACCCACTGGAATATCGCTGAAATAACCAAAGTACGCCACAAAAACACTGATAAGGTATTAAGAAGACAAGGTAAAGCATTTTTGTTCCATTCATATTCTTTATTTTCGACTCCTAAACACGCTTGCAAATTCACATACAAACTCTTGTAATTTTAAGTGATCGTGATGCTCAAATTACAACGTTAGCTTGGGGTACCTTCTGTAACCTGCTAAATCTCCCGTAACGTGTTTTGAATTAAGTTCAGGTTCTAAGGATGCTTTTTGAGGGGGGGGGGGGGGGGCAATCCAAAAAAGGATTTGTGATCTCGGATCAATGGATTTTTTAGCGTGACAAAAACGCAAAATCCAAAAAAAGGATTTTTTTTCCATGACACCGCAAACAAACAAAGCCAGAGTTGCGTGCAATTTCAAAAATAAACGAGATGCTTCCGTGAAGCATACACTGGGTTGCCTGTGGTACGTGTTACAGAAAATACAACAACAACAACAACATCTTTATTTATACCATACAATGACAACAGAGAGCGAGAAAAAAAGGACAATATTACATATGTAAGGTATAAAGCCGCCTAGAAAATAACTATAGAGCTAATCTGGCTAGGAGGCAAACTAATAAACTATTTCAAATAATATTTTTCTCAGTTGCTGCATGGAGGTACAAGAATGAAGAAAAAGCAAGCACACGCACACACATAAGTCATCGTTCAAAGAAAATTGGAAAACAAAACAACAGCAACAACAACAAGAAAAAGAAAAAAAAAAGTCTCGAGAATGTCATTTTTAAGGACCGTTTAAAGTTCCAGTGGCTAAGACTCTTAAGAGATTCTTGAAGATTATTTCAAAGAAAAGCTCCTTTAAAGCGAATATTAAATCCACCATAGTTTGTTCTCACGGAAGGAATACAAAATGTAAATCTTGAGGCCAGCCTAGTTTCATAATTGTGCCTTGAAGATATAGGGGTAAAGAAATTACTGAAGGAAGATGGGAGCATATTTAAATGAAATTTAAACATTTTAATTCATATATAACATCAAGGAATTTCAGAATGTTCAAATCTTTATATAAAGGAGAAGTATGATCATTATACTGGGAAAAGGTGATGATTCTTATTGCCTTTTTCTGCAATACAATTAATGGATTTAGAGTAGTTACGTAAGTACTGCCCCAGATGGTGGCACCATATATAAGAAAAGGGTAAATAAGAGAAAAATACATTTGTTTTAAAATAGTAAGAGAGACATAATGACGCAACTTAGCTAGGATCCCAATACCCCTAGAGATTTTCTTACTTAACTGATGAATGTGTTCCTTGAAATTAAGATGAGCATCCATTACTACTCCAAGATATTTGATATGGTCCTTTTGTTTAATTGGTGTTTGGTTTACTTTCAACAAGATGGTTTTAGCTGGTTTTTTTCTGAAAAGGGTGGAAGATTATAAAATTTGTTTTATCAATATTTAAGGACAATTTGTTAGCACAAAGCCAATCATGGATATGTTTCAGTTCTTGATTCACTCTCGTTTCTAAAGAATCCAAGTCTGTTAAAAATAAATTTGAATCGTCTGCAAAGAGGTAAAAATCAAACACAGTGGAACAATTACTAAAATCATTGATATATAAAAGGAATAACAGGGGACCAGGAACTTAACACTGAGGGACACCACACGTAATTGGTTTTGAAATTGACTTAGGTTACCAATGGATACAAATTGAGATCGATTAGATGGATAGGAAACAAACCAGTCATAGCCACACCACGGATGCCATATGAGTATAGTTTAGCTAGCAAGATGCTATGGTCAACAGTGTCAAAAGCTTTACGGAGATCAAGGAATACATCACAGGAAAAAAGGCAACCTTCAATTGCTCTCTGAATTTTATCAGTAATTAGCAATAGGGCATGCTCAGTTTAATGATTTGTACGAAAACCGAACTGCCCTGAAAAAAATTATGTTGTGTTTGTCTAGGAATTTAGTTAGTCTATTAAAAATTAACTTTTCTAGAATCTGATTAAAAATTGGAAGAGGAGATATTGGTCTGTAATTTGTTAGCAACAGACGAGATCAATACAATACAATACATACTTAATTGACCGCTCCCCATAGGGGTTTTTCAGGGACAATGAAACAACGAAACGACGGAACAGAACAACAACAGCTGTTAAGAATCCCAACTGGCCGGAGGCAAACCATTTGGCTATTTACAAGTGCAGCTGGGAAGTTGAACCAGGGACTACCAGGATCAAATTCAACGAGTGGTCAGCGCGGGTCTTGCACCCGGGATCTCCGGATCTCAAGGCAACCTTCCAGACTTGTAGACAGGAATAACACGTGCAATTTTAAAAGCATCAGGAACAGAACCAGAGGAAAATGAGAAATTATATAAAATCTCCAGAGGCTTAGAGATCACAAACTTTAAAATCTTCAGAAGGGGAACAGGGATACTAAAGGGGCCACATGCTTTCCAGATCTAAGACTAGAAATAATATCTTGAATTTCTTGAAGAGAAGTGGCACTAAGAAAAAAAGCTGTTAGTTAATGGCTTAAAAAGAAAGGTCGAAAAGTTGAGAACGCATGTTTTATGAGTCAAATTGAGTCATCTTGACGTTTGAAGGCCAATAAATATCCAAGGTTTTGATCTAAACTGGATTTCCTTTCTTGAAAGCTTCCTCAGAGGCACGTGAGAATTAATAATTTCATTCGATCTAGTAATAAAGCAGGAAAATATATCATTAATATTATCCATGTCATGAAACGAGATGCTTCCAGGAAGCATACACTGGGTTGCCTGTGGTACGTGTTACAGAAAATCAGAAGGCACTGAATTGTGTGGCATTGAATTACAGCATTCCAGTCTCTGAAGAATAAAAAAATAAAAGAGAAGCGAGAAACATTGCCCTCAGGGCTGATAATTTTCAAGTTCCCTCACAACTTCTTTTCACCACAAGTTTAAGCTTGCCCTCTGAGCATCTGACAGGTTTGTAATACTAAAAGTAAAGTTCACTGAAGTTTTCCCCTGTCCGGCGGGGTTAGTAACTGGATGGGTGACCTAAACAATATATCCCCCATGAAACAGAAGCATCGGACCGAAAATGCTATTAACGCTAACAAATGCGAACTCAGCATAGTACAGATTTTGTTAGCTTGCTTTATGCAAAACAAATATTGATGCAAAAGTAAATAACTATTGATACACAGTTTTTAGAAAGAGCACAAAGAAGTTTCCGGGATGGTCGATAGAGAACAAAATATTTACGACATGAAAACAACATTAATTTTGAAGCGTGAATATGGAATATAAAAAGTTACGATCAGCGACAAACATTTTGGAATATTTTTGCAACGCTCAATTTTGTTATTCTACTTTTGGCTGCACAAATAGATCGCAAAATCGAAAGTGACATCGCTGGAATCCAGCGGGCGCCGTGATTAAGTTACTGCGGCATGTTTACTCACCAGACAGTGAAACATCTGTGTCAAATGATGACAAGATACCGGGTTTTCGTAAGTTTCTTTTTCTGTCTAGTTTTATAAAGTCTGACAATAAATGAGCGATTTCAAATCAAAGATCACAATCGCCCACCATTGTTTCTGCAAAGTCAAAAATTTACTCTCCAAGACGAGATTATTTATCACCAGGTAATTCCATCATTTTGGGAATAGCAGCTACTTTATTGTTCATCGGTGTCACAATTTTTCACTGATTTTTGGGCTTATTCTGTTAAAACTCAAGCACGCTTCCAACAGACCTGTTTATTTTCGTGAACCTTTCCTGCTTACAGGGCAATACTAAAAGTATCCTCAAACAACATATTTGCTATTAGAGACAAAAACCCCTTCCTATTTCATTACGTGCGTGAAGAGAAAAAACTCAATCGTTCCAAATATGCGCAATATTACAACAAACTAAAATTTCCGGATGAAACCTTTTCCTTGAATAATGAAGCACAAAATAGACGACAAATTTTCTTTCAAATAATTCTTGGCTGTCACATTTCCAATTATTATTTTTACCTGAAGACTGTGCAGAGTTGATGACAGATCCACTTAAGGTGTTCGATTCGTTCTCTGTCTTTGTTGAACCCATAAGTTACTAGAGGATTTTGCATTTGGTTTCAGTGTTCTACATAACAGTACACTTGGTACAATATTAGAAATGCAGCTCACTTTGATTTTGGCTCGACGGGCGACAGATTGTTGTCGAAGTCCGTTACTCGTCGCTTTTAAGATTCCACCGCCTGTCTTGTTCAGTATCCAATTGACTTGCCATTATTGAGCCTCATAAGGATATATTTTGTTCAAAGATCCACTAAAACGCCACACACGTTACATGACTTTCGACGCCATTGCCGGTTAAGTTAATACTGTGTCCACCAGAGAAATCTACGCATTTCCCACTACCCACTCGATACTAAGAAAAAACGCGCAGAAGGCTCTATGCACAAAGACACCACTTAGCAGGGGAGTGACAGGCAAGACTTTTACCGACACGGAAAAAAAAAAAAAGAAAAAAAACAAATGAAACGCAGATCCCGACTGGGTAAATAGTCATTTAATTATACAAATGAGGACAATAATCAAAATTCGTGTTAAACGGTATGAATTTGTGGATGTAGTTGAGGGCTCTGACTGAGGGTGCTTTCGATTGACCATATTCCGGAATAAGAATACATGGAATATAAGTTAGGAATCCTTCGTTTTTACGGACATTCACACTAAAATTGTCAAACATCGGGTCACCTCGCAGCTCTTACAAGGTCTCACCTGATTGGAGACCACCCTTGAGGTTTAACAAAAGAACAAATAACAGAAACAATGGACCCTAGGCCTAAAACAAAAGGGCCATTGTTTCTGTTACCCTAGGCCTAAAACAAAAGGGCCATTGTTTCTGTTATTTGTTCTTTTGTTAAACCTCAAGGGTGGTCTCCAATCAGGTGAGACCTTGTAGGAGCTGCGAGGCTACCGCAAACATCTGCTAAAATGCTATTTTAAACATATTTTTATTATCCTTGCTGCTTCGAAACACTCCAAACATACCGTCTTAAATCATCACTTCACGTATTCTTATTCCGGAATAGGGTCAATCGAACGCGCCCTAAGTGAATAAAGACACGAGTCCGGTTAGCTCGGTAGGTAAAGCATCAGGCTTTTATTCTGAGGGTCAAGGGTTCAAGTCTCATATCGGGAAAATGAATTGGATTATGTTGGTCTAGTAAAGGAAGCAGTACTAGACTTGTGATTATTTCCTTCATGTTCTTTTTGAAAATGGTTCTTTTGAAATTGTTTGGTGAACACAAGTGAGGCTAAAAGGAAATACTCAGCTAATTATGTTGTTCACAACCCTGTTACGAGCAGTCAAAAAATGAATTTTAATACACTTGTTGCGAATCAAATACATAGACCCTTTGCATAAATGCTGAACTTGATACATCCTTAGCCTCGTGTTTGTGTTTCAAGACAAAGGATTTTTCTCATGAATGTGAGGCTCAGGATGTATCAAGTATTGTTATTCAAATTTGGGCGCCATTTATGCAAAGGGTCTATGCGGGTTACATAAGTTACAAAAGTCTATTGTCTTCAGTTTACCGTTTCTGTCGCACCATAGGGTCAGTTTGCCTTTAGGTCGCATACGTTTGGCTTCCATATGTGTTAGGCCTTATCACGGTTTTGAAGGCCATTTTGACGGGTAGGCAAAGTGTGTCGCATGTCAAATAATTTTCGTTAAACGCTAGTTCGGCATGGGTCGCACTTGGCAAAGTAAAAAATTATGAATCGCAAACTGAAGGTACAGGGTAAAGGATTATAAAGACCAATTTTTAGGGACTAGCCTTCGTTAAAAGCTGCGTAGTAGCGTTTTCTATTTTTCCATACATTTGTTTGTAATTGTTACTGAAAATTCGCGGGAAAAAAAAATTACAAACAAATCTATGGAAAAATTGAAAACGCTGCCGGGCATCTTCTGTGAAAGGTTAGTGCCTAAAATTTGGTTTGTACAACCTTTTGCCCTGTACCTTCAGTTCTCAATTCATAATTTTTTCACAACTAGCGTTTAACGAAAATTATTTGACATCGGATTCCCATATAAACACTACAAATTCTTTACGCTTTGCCTACCCGTCAAAATGGTGGTCAAAAGCGTGATAAGGCCTATTCTGCTTCTGGTCCTGGAAACATACTGGCTCATGAGATGGCTGGGTAGGGAGCGTTCTTGAGGCGCGGACGGCAACCATTGCTCAGTATCTTTTCTCCATTAGAGATGATTAGAATAAAAATCTGTGAGACATCTTTGTCCTGACACGCAAAATGTTCTCTTCCGGTTGCCATCCGCGCCTCAAAAACGTGCGTGCTAAAGCTCCCTATTATTGCAAGTTGATGCTGAGTCGATCTATGCTTTTACAATTGCCGTTTTGTCCCTGTGAAAGAGCTGTAGGTGAGCGAAGAAGTTTCTTGTATGCCGTTTAGGTGCTGTCTCACATTCAGCTGCAAATGCCCCTTCACCTAATTCAACATTGACAAAAGTTAGATTGCTGCTACCTTCCTTGTCTTCTGATTCCCCCTTTACAGGCTCAAGCGAAATGACCGATCATGATCCCGCACTTATTGCATCACTTACCAAATGCTGAGCAACTTTGTTGGCGGGGTTAGTGATGGCTGCCACGACAAGCAAAGTGGTGTTGCTGTCCCAGTCGTAGGTGTTGTCTTATTCGTAAAGTTTACTTGCTCCTGCTGGGTACTTTGGGCGGATTTTATTTTATTGTTTCCTTCGCCATGGTCTGACTTGATACTCAGCTAATTATACGAATGAGGATAATAATCCAAATTCGTGTTAAACGGTATGAACTTGTGGATGTACTTGAGGGCTCTGAGTCAATAACCAACGACCCGAGCCCAGTTAGCTGAGTCGGTAAAACATCAGACGTTTAATCTGGGGGTCATTGGGTTCAGGTCCCACCCATAACGGGCGAGTAAAT
The DNA here is from genome assembly GCF_036669935.1 of Montipora foliosa. Taxonomy (NCBI): domain Eukaryota; kingdom Metazoa; phylum Cnidaria; class Anthozoa; order Scleractinia; family Acroporidae; genus Montipora; species Montipora foliosa. The sequence goes on from NC_090878.1 coordinate 27,806,772, forward strand.
CATATCATGTTAGTTCAACCTTCTTTTCGGCTTAAGGAAAGCGGTAGTGGATTTGTCATTATTCCTTCATGTTATTTTTGATTTCATTTTAGTTGTGTTGAAAATGGTTTCGTGAACGAAAGTGAGGCTAAAAGAAAGTACTCAGCTAATTACATGAATGAGGATAATAACCAAAATTGGCATGAAACGGTTTAAACTCGTAGATGTAATAAAGGGATCTGTCTCAGGTAGAGCATCGGACATTTAGAAGAGGGTCACGGGTTCAAGACCCAAATCGAGCGAATGAATTAGATCTCGACTTCCGTTCAAAGGAAGCAGTCGAGGAATCGTGATTATTTCCTTTGTGTTCTTTTTGATTTCATTTTAGTTGTGTTGAAAATGGTTTCGTGAACGAAAGTGAGACTAAGAGAAAGTACTCAGCTAATTATATGAATGAGGATAAAAATCAAAATTCGTGTTAACAACAACACGAGCCCGGTTAGCTCAGTCGGCAGAGCATCAGACTTTCAATCAGAGTGTCATGCTGGGTTCAAGTCCCATCGTGACGATAGTCGAGGAGGACTCCCTTGAGGAAAACAACACATAAGAAAGAAAAGAAAACCAAACCCCTTCCCTCGATCACGCAACACACTACCATGTACTACTTAATTCACAAGAACTTTATTAACTTATAAACAATATAAGAAAAAAAAGCAAGGAAAAAACTAATCATAACGGCTAATCCTAAAATTAATCGAGTTCTTAAAATTTAAACTAATTCCTAACTAATTCGTGAGTAAATACAATCCTTAAAAGCGTCTAAAACGATAACTGCCATCTTTCAGGGGCGTAGCATGAGATTTTGAAGGTGTACGCACACGAAGAATGTTTCGAGCGCCCAAAGAAGGACGAGCTGGGAACATTCTCCTCCAGAAAAATTTTATGTCTGTTTTCAAAGAATTCTGGGTAGATTTTGGTTCTAGATCCTTGAGTCCAAAATTCTGGATTTAACGTGTTGCATTCGTTTGGTCAACTCTTTCGACACTTTTCAAAAGCGTCCAACGATGTTGGATGATTTTGGATCCGTTTGGTCAGGCGTCTATGGGTTAATGAAAAGATACTGAAAATACTCACACAGACAGACCAGTGTCACTCGAAATTTAAAAAACGTGGCCCGATTTTATAATTACTAAAAGAAATTAATGTCTCCATGGAATAAGGATGCCCGAATTTGAGCTGTACGCACGGGCGTACGTGCGTATATGGACGCTACGCCCGTGTCTTTGACTTACATTTACTACAGTTTACTATGCTTAAAGTTTTCAGGCCAGTTCCTCTTCACTGTGTAAACATTTCCTTGTGGCAAAACCACGCTTCAGTCGGCTTCTTGTTCTTTGAATATTGTTTCTCGCCCGAACTCCTTCCGTTCAGTCTTTTGCTGCTGTTATCCTTTTTCAGTCCTTCTTCCTCCTACTCTCTTTCTGTCAGTTCGGTTCATAAGTCGCCGTTATCAAAGGGATTTCGTCTTTAAAGTCTTGTCGCGGCTCCTGCTAATGGCTCTTAGCAGTGATACACGAAAATATCTTCTCCACCTTCAACTTCCCTCTTAACGTTCGTTCTTCAACTCTTTTTCTTCTCCAACTGGCCGCCAACGCCAACGTCTTTTACAGATATATAGTTCAAATTACAACATGCATTTTTACGTGACTACATAACATCTACATCTACATGTCCCTGCTCTCGGCAGTGGCTGTTTTTGCTTAGGTGCCCTTATACACCACAAACCTTTTTAGAGACATTACGCCAGGCCGACCACTTCTGCTGCAAAGAGCATACTCACAGAGGACAGCCACAACGCCGGGAACTTCGTCCCCTACTCTTCTCGAATAGTGTGTGGGTTCTTTAACGTCCCACAGGGAAGTTATAAACATGGAAGATATTTGTAGGACGGGGCCTACAGTTTTTAGTCCATATCCGAGAAGACTTAAAAGTCTAACCATTTGCTAATGTAATTACAAAGGTAGCACTTTCTCCCCAGTTATTTTAAGACACTGAGTTTTAGTCCTGCCGGAGTCGAACTCACGACCTCCCGCATGGCAGCCCGGTGCTCAACCAACTGAGCCACCGGTGCGCAGTGGCACTAACAACACTAAAAATAAGTTCATTAACACTAAGACAGGTAATACACTACGCTGCAAGGAATAAAAACAACACTTATCGGCAATATAGTAAATACTAACGAACTACAATAGTAAACTAAGACGACAACTAATTAGAACTTTATGACAACTTTCACATCTCACTCGTGGCACTTGCAAATGCAACAACTAGTTATACTATATAACATATTCTGGTACACTATTTGTCCCCATACACCAAGTAACTACCGAGATCCCAGGGTTCCCCATATATATCCTAAAGCTTGGTTTACATTGCGGCATAAGCATAACGAAGTTCACACTTGTTGCATAAACATAAGAGAAATTGACGTATACGCAAGCAGTTATTAATGTAACATAAGCATAAGCATAATAAAATAAAAACGATTCCTTTTTCTTATGCTTATGCTAATCCCAGTTTACACAGCTAAGGCTTATGCCAACTGAATTTTAAAACGTTTATCATTTTGCAGAAAAACCTTCCACCTGAAGATAAGCTTTATTCTGGGCGATTTCTGCAGTCCTTTCCTTATCGCCGAGTTAAGAAAGGCTCTGCTGGCAGGCTGGGTTCACTTTCGTTTTACAACAAACTTTTGTTAGCAAGCCTGATAATTGCTCTTTCTTCCTTTTTAGTGTGAATTTGCTTGGGATGAGCGACTTGGTATCCAATGTGTCCACCAATTCTTCTACCATCGAAGCACTCAATGATCTGTTCGCAATCGAAACAAATTCCAGTATCCTCTTTTTCCACGTGGTCGCTTCCTCTTTGCTGGTGTAGTCGATGAAGGTCTTGTGACGAAGACTCTTTGGTATGTCCTGCGGTTTTACGTCATCAATCTTCACCACGATCAAGGACCTGTTTTCGTCGTTCCGCGCAGCTCTAAAAAGGGCCATGTCCATCTCATCTTTGCAAAAACCGCTGGATAGATAGTTTCTTGACATCACAAAAATCACTTTGCGACTGCTGTACACACTATCCGCCATGTTATCGAAAAACGCTTTGCCGGGAATGAAGTCGCGGGAGTGAATGATGTACTCGATATTGCTTCCATCGAAAAGAGGTTGCAAATTGTCTTTCACCCAGTCGTAGTCTTTAGAGCTGTAGGATACGAATACATCGTGGGTGAACTGACAATCAGGTCCTTCTTGAGCATCTGTGAAAATAACACACATTCACTTTCACTTTATTAACAAACAAATAACTATTGTAAAAACATGTACAAACACCATGGTAGCCAACAGTTAGCATGGCTATTCTAGGCAGGCCACTTACACGACGACAATATGACTGGCTCTCACAACAAAGTAAGCAAAAAGACACTTAGAAATTGACAAGAGTTACACAAACAAGAATTACACAAACAAACGCCTCGTACGTAAGAGAGAAAAAAAGTTCTAAAAATGATTTGAGGTATTGTAGGTAACTGTTAAAGAAAAGCCATATACGTTGAAAGATCAATGAAGCGCATATCAACATTCATCTCCACAATTTCAAAAAACTTTAGAAGCAATTCGTTCAATTTTTGTTTAAAGTGTGTTTTCCTCAACCTCGTTCCCAGGCCTTCTCTTCCCTGCCTCTTTTGTCTCCCCAACGACAAGGGAGGCAGAGAATAGAGACACTGGGAACGAGGTTGTGTTTTCCAAAGCTGGCGAGGTTCAGAGGGGATATCTGATACCAATCCATATTTTCGTACCATTTCTATAGAAGGGAAATAACCGTTGGTTTGTTCTCGACATTTGAACGTGGAAGTTTCCAGTTATTGCATTGGCCCCTTCAAAAGGGTATTTTATTTCGCAATTGTACTAAAAGAAGTGTTATAGAGTGTTTTCACTAACGTGATTAGTACCCTTGTTTTTCCACCTAGGCAAAAGAAAACGTTTGCACAGTAGTCCATGAGTAGGAGCTTGTCTCTCCCATACAAGCCCCATGAGTCAACCTTTGCTCGTATCTTTCTATTTTTAGAACGCCACGAGCTCTCCGGCACTGCATGCACTGTTTAAAATGGCCAATCAGAATATAGTCTTTGTCTAACGAAGACAAAACTAGCAAAAGCAATGTATGAAAACTGTGCAAATTGATGTAAATGGATGTAAATGTGAGTCTCCTGCTGAAGGGTTAGTTCTAAAAATGGAAAGATACGTGCAAACATTGACTCAAGGACATAGTGCACATGAAGGCTCCTACACATGTGTTCCTGGTTTGCATAATCATAGAGCTCAATTCCCTGAGGATTAGTTGGGGACACCAACATGGCCGACGTTCCTTTGTTTAGGGACACCAATATGGCCGCCGTTTCTTTGTTTAGGGACACCAACGTGGCCTCCGTGACATCACGTGAAAACACTCTATATATTGAACCTGGTGAATGAAATAAAGGCATCGATCATTACTCGGGGATACTCGGAAAAAATCCGATTGCTTCTTTAAAAGAGTCGAACCTAAAGTCTTGTTCACATTATGTCACGATTGTGATCGAATTATAATCGAATTAAATATGAAGTGGGTTCACATCAACTAATTACAGTCTCTGATTATAATTTGATTATAATTACTTCAAACAACCTCAACGGGGTTGTTTGAAGTAATTACTTTGCGTAATTGAACAGAATGGCGAACACGTGGTGGTATGAGCCGACGAAACCTCAATCGCTTTATGGAGCGAAGATTTAGATTTGTCATCTTCTGTTCTCAGAAGCTATCCTTGGTTCTCTCCTCACTCAAGCATGGTGATGATGATCGTGGCAGCCACGCGATAAGGTGCCATTTTTTCTCACTCTGCGATGTTACCCTCCCTATTGTATTTGAATTTTCGCAGACGTGAACAGAACCATAATTGAATAAAAGTGAATGGAGTATGATAGCCTGAATTGCACTTCCGTTGAGCATAATCAACATTGAGTGTGAACACGGCTTAAGACTACTAGTTCGGATAATAATTATCATATACAGGACATATAACATCTTTCAGTTCGATGGCAAAAATGCTTGTTTGTCACATTTGTCACTTGAAATAAGTAAACATAATTGCTAATCACACATGGGACCGGGTGCTGAGACGCTTTCCTAGTCGCCCGTCACGTGATTTGTCAGTTGAACCTAGTTAATGGCCTGGCTCCCACGAGTCTCCGATAGCTCAGTGCTCGAGCATCCGAACTAGTTAGTAATTGGAAGATCGTAGGTTCAACTCCGGCAAAGTCCTCTTAATACCACTTGTGAGAATCATTTGGGTGACAGTTCCTTTCACGTGATTTTTGAAATAAGATTGATGTCCAGTCGAGTGTCGACAACCATTTTTTTCTTTCAAACGAGTCGAGTATCGTGTTGTATCGAGATTATCGAGGAAATGAAAGCAGTTGTGTTCGTTGAATACGTAGTGCGTCGATTGCTTTCTTTTTTACCCTTTTGTTTTGTTTATTATACCACTCTGTCTCCTTCACCTTTCTCGAGGTGAGCATCCTTCGAAAAGGTCTGACAAGGCGCTCATAACCAGAAGCCTACAACTCCAATACTTGGGTTTCACTCACGTGATCAACAGCCATGTTTTTCAACCAAAAGAATAGAAAGAGTTTGCATAACAGTTGAGTTCAATTCCCGGAGGATCGGGACTTCAACATGGCCGCCGCTTCATTGTTTGGGGACTCCAACATGGCAGCCGTGACGTCATGTCAAGAATACTAGTAGCTCTATGTAACGGCATTTGATCAAGCTATTTTCAGACGAGTTATTAAATAGGATTTGGCTTGCACGAGTGAAGAGTTCCGTTCTACAAATACAATGAAGTTGTAGGATCGTAGTCATGGGATGCTGGTTTGACTTAGATCGCAGTTTGCAAGAAAATTCTACAAAAGTTTGGGGGTTTAAATCCCGCGGCAAATTTATTTGCTTCACGGTTTGAACAGGTATTCACATGATTTCGAGTACGATTTGGGATACATAATCTTGAGAGTAAATTCTCCTATGGCTAACGAGCGTTGCACGAGCCGGAAGGGCTAACGAGGTAAATCATGCATGAGATAACTCTTATCGTGTTTATTTCGAGTCATGACTCACTAGCCCCGCCTACATTAACGTTATTCACTGAAAATGACAACCACGATTGACATCGACACTCTAGCACTTGTGGAAACGAACAAACCACTTCCCCTCCCCCCCCCCCCCCCAAAAAAAAAAAAACCTCACAAACTCTGAATTAAAAGGTTGTTACTTTCCCCTAACCTGGACGCCATTTTCTTTCATTGCGCTTTCGAGACGTTCCTGTCAGTTAATTTAATTTCAACTTTCTGCTCCGTTTGGGATTAATTGACGAGTTCTTGGCCAATGAGCATGCTGAAAATTTGCATGGTTAATTTTAACTTTTGAATCGGTTTCTTATTCCGATTTACTTACATTTCTGAGCAAAGAAAGCCATTTTACGCTTCCGCCTTCTGTGCCGCCAAACAAGGTAGCAAAACAACGTGACCATTAAAGCCAAAATGAAAGAGACCACTGTGACAACTGTTAGAATCCAATGTTTCTTCCCTGTGGATGCGATAAAACACACAAAACGTCAACTGGGCAAAAGACACAAGCCACCTGAGTTCCTTGACACTTGACGCTTTTCAAGAGTTTGTCATTGTTTGTTGTTGTGTGCATTTCTGGTAATATCTCTAAAGTGCCCCTGTGATCAGAAAATCAATTCTTATTTTTCTTTTGATTGCAAAGCTATTTTAACTAAGCGGTAAGCCACCAAAGTTTTAATAAGCTGCATTCACACTCTAAATTTGAAGCTACTGAGCCTTTGACGTCACTTTTTCCTAGATCCAAACCTCTTAGGTCCAATGCGTGAGTAATGGCGGACCGTGAAATCCAAAACTTACAATCAAAGCAAACTGCCTTTGGATAGAAATCAAAACACAACATTTTGCTAGTGAGGTGTTAAGCAAATACACTTTCAAAATCTGAAGAAAAAAAGGAAGTGATTTTTTTTATCACTTCGACATTTTAAGCTTTTATAAAGTGTTGCAATAAGTAGTTTTAAATGGTGCACAATCTGTCCCCATAAGTTCTATTACCCACTTCAGCATAAAAACAAAATCACATCTTCATGAAACTGGCACAGTTAAATACAATTCCTGAATAATTTTGGTAACTATAATTTTCACAAGATGAAACATACCACAGAAACATTTAACTCAAAGTCTTCAGGCCTCTGTCCACCTTTCAGTTATATAATTATCCAGTATCTCACTGCTACTCGTAGGCAGACCTCAATACATGTTCACTGGATTTCACTTCGTTACCTCATGCTTTCTCCCAATGACAAAGAGATTTCAAGAAAATGAAAGAAAAGTATATGTTTGAAGTGCGGGTTATAGATGAAATGTAGAAATTACCCTCTAATGTAACTGGACAATTTCAACATGCAGTTGTCCCTTATGGACACTAGAAACATTCAGTTGGCTTCAACGAGATTCGATTGACCTCTGCGACGCCGGTGCTATGCTCTACAAACTGAGCAAGGAATCCACACAGTTGGTAGCATGTCAATTTGGTGGGATCATTTGTTACCATGAAAGGATTCAATGGTAGAGCATCACAGAAGTCATGGGTTCGAATCCGGTTGAAGCCGCCTGAATTTCCCAGGTGTCTGTAGTGTAAGAAACAACACTGTTTCAATTTCCAGTTAAGTGCAAGGATCGCTTCTACATCTCGTCTGTAACCTGCACTTCAAACACATACATTTCTTTCACTCATCAAATCCTTTCATGGGAACGAATGATCCCAACAAATTGACCCGCAAGTCCCAGCTGTGTGGCTTCATGGCTCAGTTGGTAACCCATTCCACCAGCATAGCAGAGGTCATGGGTTTGAATCCCGTTGAATTTGCAGCCTGAATTCTTCAGGTCTTTGTAAGAGACAATTGTTTAAATTGTTCAGTTACGTGAGAGGATGGCTTCTACACTTCAGATTTCAAGAGAGTCAGCCCAAAATAGATAACATGATCCGATCAATGTTTAATGTACCAATAATCATCACTTACCAGACCCTTTCGTTGTTACAAACTGAGCAGAACTCTTTGGTCCATCACCAGGAGAAGTGTAGGCCAACACCTGCAATTCATATTCTGTAGATTCTTGCAATCCAGTAACAGTCTTTGTGTAAACTGCAGCATTGGAAGCGTTGACCAACTGAACATTTGGTTTGTCTTCTGACCCTTTCCTATTAATAAGCAACTTAAATCCTTTGATTATTCCATTTCTGGAGCCTGTGGGTGGCAGCTGCCATGATGCTGTGACACTTGTAGAAGTGTTTGCAGTCACTGCAAATTTACTGGGAGCTTTTGAGGGAACTTAAAATAAACAAATCAAAAAATAATAAATGATTCTTGTTCATTAATTCGTGTTACATGTGTTACAAGGAAAATTTAAAGAAAATTATCAAGGTTCTCTAGGCTTTGGTACGTAACCATCGGTGGGAATTTCATTATATCCTGTTCCACTGTCCCTAACGGTGGGAATGGTTTCTCGCACTCACTTTTTCCTTGATCCCAACCATTTTTACGCTAATCCCCACAAACTGAGAACCTGGAACAGGCTATACAGCATCATTAAAAATAGATATGTTCTATACAGAGATAGTTCAGACTTGGAAACTTCTAGAAAAAAATACAAAAGGAGCATTAATTCGGTTAGTTGTCTTGTTTGTGTGTGTTAGCAATCTGGTCTCATGTGATCTGAAAAGCGATAGAAGAAGGGACTTCCGTGAGGCTGAGGTTAGGGTTACATGTAGGGTTAGGGTTCGAATCCCATTCAAGCCTGGATTTTTTAGTCTTCCTTTTTATTGCTCAACTAACCGTAATGATCTTTCCAAATTCATTTCATTCTATTCTACAGCTCAAATATATATCTAGGTTCATACTTTCCATAAAAAGGTTTACTTTTGTTCAGGGAAAAAGTGATGACTGGAACATTCCAGTGGTACGTACAAGTACATGGAACAGGTGCACATGCAATGTAAACTAATGTAATAAGCCATGAAAAAAACTAAAGACAATATAATCTGCAGCCTTAAAACAAAGACTTTCGTTTTTTACCTATACATTAATTTAAATGGGTGACAGGCTGACTTACCTAACTTAAAGGGAGCCTTGTTTTAACAAAAGTTAAATTGAACAATATCACTTACTATCTTCCTTTGTTCTTGCGAATTCAACAGAACTGTTCATTCCATCACCAGCGGAGGTAAAAGCCAACACATGAAATCCATATTGTGTAAATTTAGCCAATCCGGTGACATTTTTTGTGTACATCGTGACGTTGGAAACAGAAATGTTTTCTAGTCTGTTAATATCGGAGCCTTCTTTCCTGATGAATATCTTAAATCCTCTAATGATTCCATGTCTGGAGTCGGGGGAAGGAAGCTGCCAGGACGCTATGATAGCTGTAGATGTGTTAGCAGTCACTGTAAAATTGCTAGGAGCTTTTGATGGGACTGAAAGATTTTAAATGCAGCAAAGACAAGAAATCAGAAATGAACTTTGCCCATGGAGTGAAATGTGATTCAACCATTCTCAATTGAAAAGCAACTTTCTTCCTTTCTTCCCAATAATTAAAGGAGATTAATTTCATGAAGGAAGTGACATTTTAAATGAAGAAAGATGGCTTGTTAGGAACAAAAATAATCTAAAATAAATGAATAAATCAATCAATAAGTATAAACACCATGGCATATTCCACATTTGCAAATATGTCAATTTCTTTCAACTGCATTTGACTACTTTCTCCAACACCACATGGAATAATTGGAGATAGAAAATCTATAAGAAAGGATCAGCTGTGTCTATGGCCATAGGGAATTGCAATTTTCATTGCTGTAATTCACGACAATGCCCCCAATTGACTATACTAAGCCTGAGAAACTGAAAGAGTCCCTTACCATCTTCCCATGTCCTTGCAATCTTCGAGGAACTCTTTGGTCCACACCCCACCGAACTGAAGACGCACACTTTAAATTCATATTCTGTGAATTTCTCAAGCCCTGTGACTTCCGAGGAGAAAACCCACAAGCCATTCTCAATTCGAACGATTTTGGCATCTTTGATAATTTGTATCTGTGGTACGTTGGAGCCTTCCCTTTGGTATAGAAGTTTAAAGGACATCAACTTTCTTTCGTTGTAGTACCGTTTTGAAAGTTTCCAATAGGCAGCGACACTAGTCGACGATTGTGCAGTCAACTTGACAAGAATAGGAGCTTCAACAGGAACTGGTATGAAGAAAAAGGAACTGCTGAGTACAGGAGAATGCCGCACAAGTCCAGAAACACCGTTGCTTAATTCAAATGTGCTAGAAAATCGTTCTTTTCACGTAACTTTTCAACCCATCCAGTCTACCTCTGAAATGTGGATTATCTACAATTCCAAAGCTACTATTGTCAATTTAGGACCCTTAGCGCTTGAAAGGGATTATGGGAAATGAATAAAAATCCGAACCCCAATGCCTAAACTCGCTGGACTCGAACCTGGGAATGTTGGATGAATAACCCTTTCACCAAACCACTAGAGTACCGCAGCGCTATAGCCAGAAAATTATTTTTTTAATTACGTCAATACATTTTTTCTTCCCAATGTCGCAGTAAACGTGTATTATCACCAGCTAAGAAACAAGTTTAAACAGGAGAAAATGTGGATTACCAAACTTCAAGAAAAAGCTAACCATTTTAAATCAAGTACTAGACTTAACCACTATTCAGCAATGATTTTATATATACTACTTCGTGTTGATAAATAATTTGTGCAATTGTAAGCCAGTTGATCTTTAGTTGTTACGTGGATAAAAACAGTTCCTTTGCAGTGGGTGCTCCAGGTTGCAACTTTAACTTTTTTTTTTCTTTTCATCTGCTACCACAAGTCCTGGGACAGAGTAATCTAAATTGACGATAACAGTCAATCCAGAAAAAGCTTGGAATCGTCGATAATCGTCATTTCAGACGTAGAGGATATGTCGAACTTTTACAATACTAACAGAAGGCTGTCAAGTACTATTCCTGAACATATACCCATGTATAAAAAAAACATATACGCATGCGTAAAAAGTTCAAATGGAGTTCATTTTTTCATTTCTAATTTTGTCTTTTTAAATAATTACATGCAGATGGATCTGCAAAACTAGAGATCATGAGTTACCTAGAGATTTAAGTGCTCCATAGAGCTCAACTCTCAATGCCTTATGACCAAAAAAGTCAATTGGCTGAAAGCGGATGAAGCGCGCTATGATAACCTCCTCAAGATTATGCTTGACAATGTCATTTCGCCCAGTATTTCCGTGAAAGACCTGCAAAAAAAATTAAATTTATGCTCACAATTATGGACGGTGACGATGATACAGATGATGACAGTAGCCTGAATATAAGCTGAAGACAGACGCCTCTGTTTGGTAAGACAAATGGTGGCTCGAGCGGACATGGCGGACGGTTGCACACTTTCGAGCTCCGATGATAATCAATCTGTGGGCGCTGAAATGGAATCGTTTTTACCTAATCTTGAGAGTTCTGATTTACAACATCTTCAATTAAAAGGAGATCGGTTGACCTGGAAGAGTAATTTGGATCCATTGAAGAGTTTCGGGAAGTGCAGCTTGCAGCAACAGGGAAAGTGGTCGTCGCCTGGCGGGAGCATGAAACAGTTTGAAAGCACCGACAAGAATCTTATCATCAACTGGTACAGTAAAAAGCAACAAACTCTATGTTTCCAGGGACGAGATGGTCCCACTTTAAAGGATAGGTTAGTTAAATTAGTTCATAACATGCCCGGAATGACAACTAACATTCTGGACTTGAATACATCTACGGTTGCCGTGCAAACTGAGAGCCAAACAATGTCGCCTTCTGCGTTGTCTGAAGGATCTTATACAAGTGGTATTCAACAAACATCGCCCGACAGAGAAGGACAGGAAAGTTTATTCCAAGAGCGACCGTATTCTGTGATGAATGCTGACATAGCCTGCGAGCAGGCCCTCCGAGGGACTGGGGTTGGGGTAGAATGAGGGCCTGCCCGCATGGCTTTGTATTTTGAATGTCGCGTCCAAATTTTGGACGCAAAATACTGATTGGCTGAAATTAAATTACCTCGTGACGTCACCATTGACAAGCTCCGACAACAAGAAAGCCTCTTCGCTTCGCAGAGATGAGGAGGTCAGAAATGCGTCTGAGAAAATTGTAGAATGTTGCAATTTACCATAACTTTACATAATTAAAGGTCGGGCAACGCGATGCAATGGCTTCTCTACTGGAAGGAAGGAAGTTCTATCTCTGTTATCCACAGGATTCGGGAAAAGTCTTATTTCCCAACTGTTTTTCGTAGCGGCCAAAATACGAGGGCGACTTCATGTCACCGTGGTAGTTTCCTGTCCTCGACAAAGCATTATCTCTGATCACATTTAGACAAAAATGGGCATTTCGGCTGCCTCTGTTGCTGATTTAACGATAGAGAACGATAGAGGAACTCTACACGATTTTAGCAAGTATTTGGTTAAGCCGAAAAGGCGGCTCCACAAATGATTGCTCGATCTCCTCGTAACTCCGCAATACTCCGATACACTTGAAAACAAAATATTCCAATTTTCAAATTATTGAATTAGTAAAATACATATCTATAACCACAAATACTCGATAAACCTTTGAAATAAAATGGTGTAGGTATTAGAATATCTGTCTAGTATTAAAGTGTGATGTAGCAGTTGTAATGTCTGTATTTCATTAAAATAAATTAAATAAGATAACTCCACTTCACGTTACTGAAATTTGGCAGCAGTTGTGGTCGACGAGTCTCACACAGTGCAGATGCGGTCAGGGAAAACGAATTTCTCTATTACGATTCCCGCCGTTTGAAGTTTGTGTGCTAAATTTTTCCCTGACGAACGAAACACATTTTCCGCGGAAGGGACTTTACGAATTACCGTACTGAATATTCAGCTACGCTTTACAGCATCAGCAATAGTTGTTAGGCTCTTCTGGCGAAGGCTTCATTCCTTAACAGTTTTGTTTTTGAGTTTCTGCCTCGAGCAAATTGAAATACACAACGCGTGGCTTTCTGTTTTCTGTTTTTTTCAATGTTTACTTCGGGTGCGCGCTGATTGGATAATTTTTGACA
>NC_090878.1:27827535-27841630 GCF_036669935.1 Montipora foliosa
CAAACCAGTTTGAATTTGTGCGACTTATCGCAGCGACAAAAATAGCGAAAGCAGCGTTTTTGCATTGTGTGTACACTTCCGGCAACAAGTTGGGACAAAATATAAATGAACCAACAAGAGAGCGTCATATGGTCAGCCATATTGAATTAGAAATTAAACTAGTTCACATTCCCCTTCATACGAGATCACTGCGTGTGCACTGAACAGGCGACGTGTCACAGCGACTTGTTTTGCAAGTAGTACACACAGAGCAACTTGTCGCAGAGACATGCTGCTGCGACTTGTCGCCTAGTCACTTATGTCCAGGTTTGCACGCAAATGCGAAAATTGCGAATTTTCCGATTTTTGCGAAAATTGCGACTCTTGTCGGGGACTTGTGTTCTCTACCTTTTCAATGTTCTGCGATTTTTGCGATTTTAACGGTTTTTGCGAAAATTGCGAATTTTGCAAAAAATCGCAAAAATCGCAGGACACTGATAAGCTTGGAACACTAGTCCCGACAAGAGATGCGATTTTGGCTATTTTTGCGAAAATTGCGAATTTTGCGAAGAATCATTAAAATCGCAAAACATCGCTACTCTTGTCGGGGACTTGTGTTCTCCAGCTTTCAGCGTTCTGCGATTAGGACACTGAAAAGCTACAGAACACTAGTCCCTGACAAGAGTCGCGAAAATTGCGAATTTTGCGAAAAATCGCAAAAATGCAAACCTGGACATATCTCCGTCTAGTGTGTCAGGGTGTCCCGGCCTTAAGCAAAACTGGTTAAAAGGATTTTTTGCTTGTCGAGGGGCAACAGCATGGGATGAACTTCCAAGTGACATTTGAGAATACTTTCAAAACGTTTTTTGAGGAAGGACCAACCGATAGTTATAGATAAGGTTTTTTTTTTGATAATTATGTTTATTGTTATCAAAAATAATTATTTTCTATAATGAAGTACTCAAATTTTGGTTTTAGCAATTTAGTCTCTGTAACATACATGTTGGTAACATTAGTATTGCTTAAAAAAATTTTAGCATTTTTTGTAAGTAGTTATGCATATATGTAAGATTAGATAGGTGTAACACGGCTCATTTAGAAACCAATATTGTATGTTGAAATTACTATCCTGTAGGAGTAAAGTCAATCAATGCATGCGTGTGTTTGTTCGTTTAATGTTGTCTGAGCGCATTATTTTTTTCGACGATGAAGTTTTCAAGGGTCCACCTTTCGCCAGCAGCATTACTTACTTGATGTGCAAACACATTTTAAGCCCACAAAAACTTTCCAATTCACCAATACCTCTAAGCCTAGCTAACAAATTCTAAATAGCCCAAATATTTTCTTATTAAACAGTTTTCTATAAATATTATAAACTGATCAAAAACTTAATTCATTGGCAAGAACGCAATGCGTCAATCTCTACAAAGTGACTATAACAAGTACAAGCCGGAATCCGGAAGCCAGAAACAATTCGAGAGAACTACAACAACTTGCCCACTCCTTTTACACTCTGCTATAATCTGCACACTCAAGTATTTAACTCTGAGAAAACGTGCATGCAACTGTAAAATGGACCTGACCTTGCTATTCTCAGAGGATATACAGACTAAAAAATGGTGATGGCATCATCAAGCTAAGGCAGGCCAAATTACAATAAAGGAAACTTAAAGCTTGTTTGATTTGTTTTCCTTGTTTTTTTTTTTTTACCTGGCTTTTTGAGTACAAAAATGCTTCTTTTTAAGGAAAAAGCAGGTGCCTGGACAATATGGAGCTTTCGCGCGTTGTTGAGACGCGGATGGCAACCGGAAGAGAACATCTCGCGTGCCAGGATAGTGGTGTCTCCCAGATTTTTATACCACTCATCTCTAATGGAGAAATAGAGGATATTACATGCCGCGCGGGGATACGAATTTTATCTTCGAGTGCTGAAAGCATATAGATATTGATGAAATGTCCAGAGTTAAAACAACTTGTTTTTTTTCATTTTCAAAATGATGAAAAAGTGGTCACCAACCGCTAAAACACGCATGTTGTGTAACATGAAACAAGATATGTAAGTTATGAAAAGCAAATCATGACAATGTAAAATTTTGCAATAAAATGTTAATGTAGTAGAGAGGTATTATACTGAAGCACAAAAGTATCTTACAATGAAGACGAAGCTCGCATTTTATTGACTAATCGTGTTCGTTACCATGACGACACCTATATCCTCACATGTGAAAGATAAAAATGATATGTTCACTATGCGCGGTGAAGATATGATTTTTTAGTAAAAGGAGAAATCTTGGTATTTCATTAGTATCTATATAATAAAAGATACTCAGCAATGTCAATGTGGTTGTGTAAAGACAAGTTACAAGGGAAAAAAGTTGACTTCCGGTTGCCACCCCTGTCTCAAATATGCGCGTAATTTATCTCCTTAACGTCTTGCGTGAGTAACGGAGCGCGACTGAGGTTGTTGATTCAGGAAGAACATACAATAATATGAAAAATTCACATCGTTTATCGAAGTTAAGTTCTTTCGAGACGTCCCACTAGCATCGAATAGGGAGACAAGCAACTTTTGAAGAAGTTCTGCCATAAGGCAGATGAATATTGCGCTTTAAGCTCGACAACTGATAATATGGTCGGCTTGGGTTAGAAGGTTCCATGTTTTCGCAGTTTGAACATACCGTGGGCTTTAGAATGATGTAATTTCACATGACACCCAAAATGCCCAAAGAAGTAGAACGAAACATTGCAATAACCACTTGAAACTATTGAACAACATAAAAGAAATACAGCAAAAGGAACAAGAAGCAGGATGGACTCAAATGGACAAGACTGAAACGGACCGGATTGCATTGGGATAATCTTAAACTAAAAGACGTCGGCCCGACGTTTTTCGTGTTTATGGCAAATCACCTGGATAAAGGTCACTCTTGCTAACAATCATTTGTGTGATGAAACAATAATTTTATCAGTAAAGGAATTCCACAAAACCATTTTCGAGTTTTAAACTCGTGATGAACTAAAAATTTCCGTTAACACCCTAAAATAACATTACACAGTCCCTTTTGGAGGCTTCAGTAGAACATAATCAAAGGGAGGAAAGAAGGTAAAACACAACTTTGTTTATTTAATAAATTTCAAACATTATTCCTTTTACGTAAACTTGACTATGTACAATAAACAAATTTTGATTATGATCATCAGAGGAATAATTGATTATAATCAAGATGCTCAAGAAACCAGGCCTTTGTTTTTCAAAATAAATCACTATCCAGTGAATACACACTAGCAAAACCAATAAAGTTATCCAGTGGATATTGATTTATCCAGTGTGGATAAGTTGTTGTAGTTCTCCCGAATTGTGGATAATTCTGGTCTCTGGTTTCCGGATTCCGGATTCCGGTTTCCGGCTTTCAGTGCTGCCCCATGTAAATGTGAAAGCGTTTAGTAATCCCTCATCATTTTCTGCCCTGCGTGACAACGAAGGTATGACATTCATCTCTATGCTATACTCTTTAATCTCTTTTAAAAAATAAACAATAATATAAACTCTGACCCTCTTCGTTTCAAGCCGAAACGCGTATCTGCTTTGGCTAGCTCAGGTACTTTATGTCCTGGGACTCCTTTGTTTCGACTCCCCTGTCTTCTCATAATCAGTTAACGATTGTTTACTCGAAGCATTGGGGCTGCCTCTTTCAGCATGTGCCATATTCAGGGTGTACTTACTATGACCCGTCGGATACATTATTCATCAGGAAAACCGTCGAACAGGTCAACCGGACCAGTGCTGACACTTAATTGATCTCAAGTTTAAAATAAATTTTTAAAAAAACACGTGTGACCTCATAAAAGTCATAAAACCATAGCAAAATTCCAAATAAATTATACTCTTTTTTTTTCTAAAATATCTAAAAAAAAAAATATCCAGATATTTGTAGCAATTCCTCCTTTTGTGACCCTCTCTGTATTAGGGTAGACTTTCATATAACGACCAAAATGATGCATTACAAAAGGACCATCGTTACTCCAACTACGAATTTCTGATTTAGGTATTGTTATTGTTTGCTTTTTTGTTTTATAGACATTAATTATTTCATGTCAGGTATATGAAAGACAAGCCCGGTGTTAAGAAGGGATTCATCAAAGGAGAAATACTTCGTCTTTTGATAACAAACTCTGTTGGAGAAAACTTAGAATAACAGCAAATGAGGTTTTCAATCTCAATTACTCTAACGAGCTATCTTCTCTTCCAGAACTTATCAAAACTACAATGGCTAAGATCAATTTCGCTTCAAGGTAAGAGGCCTTAAAACAAAAGCTAAGACATCAAACACACTGTTACTACATATCATCTGGCTATAGCTATATCGTAGAGTTATTATTACAGCATAACAATCAAATGTAAACCGTCTTAAATGCTTTATCTGTATTTCCTTTAAGCAAAGCAGATGGGTGTCTTCAGTGGGTGAGCAAACTGACTTGTGTTATATTTCACAGTAGGTCATTGGAAAATAAAGAGGACATGTAAACAGACATGTAAAGAGAGCTCCCTCATGTGGTAGCATAAGGTGGGCAAACAGGTGTCATGATCGGAGGCAGCAATTCCATCAACAATTGTGTGCTGCTATCTTCCCATTTCAAAGTATATGCAGTCCACTGAGCTACAGCTTCATCGTAGAAAAAATTCGTTAAATAAAATTTCCGACAAGACCTGAATGGACCGATTTTGATATATGAAAATTCGGTCCCGAACAGAAGGCATCATCTCGAGGCTCTGGGGAATAAATATATATAAAGGATTGTAGGCGTTTATTGCCCAGAGCGTGAAGATGATGGTTTTTGTTTAGCACTGACTTTTAATATATTAGAAGAAGGCTATTTGATCATTACCTCAAAAAACAGTATTCACAACTGCATGTTATGAGACAAGTTAGAATAAATGCGAAATCGACAAGCTTGCATACTTGCGTATTCTGAAGTGAATCGCACACCTAGGGGCATTTTCGTCATCTGATTGGCTATCAAGACGAGGTATTTAGAGTGGAATTGCGACTTCAAAACGAGGCTGACCGACATTGCACCGTAGCAGTGCGTGGTCTCACATAGCAACGGATGTAAAAATTGCACAAAACTATGTTCTCAAAGCAATTTTTTTCGTTTACAATGCAAAAACCTGGCGGAAGTGAGGAAGAAGAAAAAGAAGAAGAAGAAGATTTTCCTGGCTTCTAATAGTCGAGACAACTCTTTAAACTGGCTTTTCAGTTTCTTTTTAACGCGGATTGAAAACATCAACATTCGCAAAAAGGTAAATTACAAACCTTTTCTGTCCCATTCTCTTTGTAGGTAGTCCAGGTGATGTTGTCCAACGATGTATGTATCATGAATTTTGTTGTCCATTGATCAGCAGCTGTATTTCCTTGAGTTGCTGCGGCGCAAATGTAGAATTCATAACCAAGGTTGATTTGTAAGAAGTCGCTGACATTTCTTTCGGTGCTTGGTAACCATGCACCTCGACACACTTCAGGGGCCCAACCAACTTTGGGTGAGGAAGGTGAGTTGACGTCATCTGAAGACCTCCCATTAATGAACCAGCAAATTGCTTGAATCTGACAGCCTAAAAAAGGGATTATATTAACACGATGAGTGGATTTCACAGCTGTCTAGTTTATGACATCAAAAGTTTAAAAACCAATGTGGTTACTTCCAGTTAAAAGCTCTTGGCCGCGTTGTTCAGTCGTAGTTCCATTGTCGCATCTGACTATACATGGGCAAAAACTTAGAGCCATGTTCCTCTTATTATTTTAATAGTCAGAATTAGCACAATATTGTTGTCTCGGTTATAATGAACCGGAAGACCTG
Source organism: Montipora foliosa (assembly GCF_036669935.1). Classification (NCBI taxonomy): domain Eukaryota; kingdom Metazoa; phylum Cnidaria; class Anthozoa; order Scleractinia; family Acroporidae; genus Montipora; species Montipora foliosa. The sequence continues at coordinate 27,833,371 of NC_090878.1, forward strand.
CAGTGGAAAAAGTTGGATTTTCATTCGGCGACAAGAGATTTGAAATCCATTCGAAATGAAAAAGGATTTGTCCCATTCTAAATGTTGAAGATACTCACTCACTAGCACAACTTTGAAATGTATAGACACCTAATATTTAACAAAAATTCACTGAAGAGAAGATGAATAATTGTTTTAGTATACACCACACAAGCAGAAAAAAGAAACAGAACCAAAAAACTGCTTTATTTTTGTAAAATGTGGTGGAAATCTCAAATCTCGCACGCCGGCTACGAGGAGAGGAATAGTAATTGGATAAACGATGAAATGGTATATGAAATGGATCATATATGAACTGCGGTTATGAAATCAAGTGAAGCTATGATCCTCGCAGTTATAAACGCAATTTTTGCAATTGCGTAAAGAAGCGCGAAAAATTCAGGACTTCACCGACGACGCTCTGACCAACTGAGCTATATGAAGCCACTGGTGTTGGGAGCTGGTAATTTATGGGTTCCAATGTTCCCGTGAGGAATGAATCAACGATGAAATGGTATATGAAATGGATTATATATGAACTGCGGATATGAAATCAAGTGAAGCTATGATCCTCGCAGTTATGAACCGGATCATTGGACCCACAAATGACCAGTGGCTTCATAGCTTAGTTGGTTAGAGTGTCTTATCGGTATCGCGAGGTCACGGGCTCAAACCCCGTTGAAGTCCTGAATTTTTCAAGCTTCTTTACACAATTACAAAAATTGCGTTAACTTTATAACTGCGAGGATCATAGTTTCTGACTTGATTTCATATCCGCAGTTCATATATGATCCATTTCATATATCATTTCATCATAGATTCATTCCTCACGGGAACATTAGAACCCACAAATGACCAGCTCCCAACGTCAGTGGCTTCATAGCTCAGTTGGTTTGAGCGTCGGACCGGTATCGCGAGGTCACGGGTTCAAACCCCGTTGAAGTCCTGAATTTTTCAGGCTTCTTTACGCAATTGCAAAAATTGCGTTTATAACTGCGAGGATGATAGCTTCACTTGAGGAACTGGATAATCAACTGCGAGTTAGCCAATTAGCGGACGCGGAGAGAACTATTCACTTGTTTAGTAGTAATAATTTTGGTTTTGAAGAAGGCGTTAAGCTAAACAGACATCTCTGTTTCTTGAAATATGAAAACATGGTCTTCTTTCTTAAAGAAAACGACTTTACACTCCCACACTAGAGGACGCTTCTCAAAAGCAGAGTAATGAATAAGTTTCCAAGTTCATATACCAATGAGCGCATACAGGATCGCGACTTTTGGTTCTCCCACCCAGTTTTGAATGAGTTATTGGTCTTATGAAGATTGTTAAGGAGGCTCGAAAGTGTTTTCCCACAGGTACGAGTGGGTTTACAAAGGAAATGGATTACAGCAAAGTTGATCCTTTAGACGGGAAACAATGTGTTTCGTATTTTTGTCAGGCAGTTTCTTAAGGTTGTCCACGAGTTCCTAACTGTTTCCATGGCAACGGTACGACACTCCCAAAAGATCCTTTAAAAACAGTTTTTTAAAAATACCTATAAAACTATTTAAATGACTTTTTTTCTATTTAAAAAAATTCCATTAAACTCTTTTTACATAATGAGAAAAATAAATCTAGCGGAACCACAGGTAACCCACGCTCACTGTGTGCATCACATAGGTATTAAAATACTGTATAGAGAACATATGAGGCGAAATTTGCTAGAAAATGGAAATAAAAATCGATAAAACTTACCATGTGGTAGCTGTTGTTGCCTTTAATACGTAGACGAAGTTTCGGGAAAAATGATCCCCGTTCACCTTCCTTCATTGTAAAGTGACAAGGTAGGAGACTGAAGCCAGCGTCGGGACTCCGATCGACCCAAACAAGCACGATTTTTTTCGCGAAAATCGAATCCAGTCGCCAAATAACACGCCAGGTTCGTGGAACAGGAATTTCTCTAAACATGAATCCACTGAAGCATCTCCAAGTAGCAACGCGAAGCAACCAGGCTCCGTAGAACTTGTAACTTGACCTGCTAAAATGGCGGCCAGAAAGCGTTGTCCTCGCAAAGTGTCCAATTCAAAATGGCACTGAACTCGGACGCCTGGTGACGAGTATAATAAGTTCTGGAGGAAGGGGAGTCCCAAATTGCTCAAACAAAACTCACTGAGCAATCTGGGACTCCCCTCCCTCCAGGGGGACATATATTCCCCTAGTCACCAGGCGTCCCAAAACAAGCACGATTTTTTTCGCGAAAATCGAATCCAGTCGCTAAATAAACACGCCAGGTTCGTGGAACAGGAATTTCTCTAAACCATGAATCCACTAAAGCATCTCCAGGTAGCAACGCGAAGCCACCAGGCTCCGTAGAACTTGCAAGTTGACCTGCTAAAATGGCGGCCAGAAAGTGTTGTCCTCGCAAAGTGTCCATTCAAAATGGCACTGAACTCGGACGCCTGGTGACGAGTATAATAAGTTCTGGAGGGAGGGGATTCCCAAATTGCTCAAAACAAAACTCACTGAGCAATCTGGGACTCCCCTCCCTCAAGGGGGACATATATTCCCCTCGTCACCAGGCTTCAGTGGATTCATGGTTTAGAGAAAATTCCTGTTGTACGAACCTGGCGTGTTTATTTAGCGACTGGATTCGATAATCGCTAAAAAATTAGTGATTGTCTTGGGTCGATCGAAGTCACTACTCTGGCTTCATTCACCAACCTTGTCACTATAATATTAAGGAATTTGAACGGGGACCATTTTCCCGAAACTTCGTCTACGTATTAAAGACAACAACAGCTCACCACATGGTTAGTTTTATTGATTTTTATTTCCATTTTCTAGCAAATTTCCAGACCTCAAGCTTCGCCTCATATGGTATTCTCTAGTAATTTTTAGATACTCAACGTGAACCGACACACAAGTGAGCCTGGGTTACCTGTGGCGGAACTTGGCATACTTTATGAACTCAAAACATCTTAGGAAGATTGTTGGACAAAATCCACCACATATCTAATGTTGCAAAATTTATTCTTAAAGAATGCAACGAAACTTATGTTGGCAAAGGTAACGCCGAGCTTAGATTTCTCGAGATATTGCGAACATTCTCTGACAATATCTTTTCCCGCGGGTTTTGCGATTTACTAGGTCACATTGTTTTTATTTCCGGTCAAACGTTGGGATTTCATCAGCCTGACGCGACCAGTTGTAATGAGGCTTTGAGCCTCGTAAACTTAGCCTTCATGCTTTGGAGATGATAAAGAACACCACACACCACGATAGTTAAGTGTTACAACAAACGACCTGATTAGTTTAGGGTCTGGAGTTTTTACACCACGTCGAATTGTTTCAGAGGCCTCGACATATGTGTGCAGAGAAAGTTGATAATGCAAGCACTAAATTCAATAACCCCTGCTGAGGCAGAGCTCTCTTTCGGTCAGGGGCACCCAACGAGATAGTAGTTCAAAAACAACTTACACATAGCATTCTATACGTATTTTAGTATTTAACAACGGGTAGATAATAGGGCATATTTTAAAAATTTATCACCTAAAAAATTTTTTATATGTGTCGGATTTCCTAGCTAAAAGCCCTAGTGATCCGAAATTATAGGATCAACAAGTTACCTTGTTCGAAATCATTTCAGCCAGAAAAAAAGGCTCCCGAAAACGTTCTAGGGTGACTTTTTTGGGGTAAAAAATCCGTTTAAAAATGGGCAATGATACCATTTTTTAGATGTTCAAAGATCCTAGGACAGGCAGGTACAAGCAAGAAATTTTAAAAGAAATGTTCCGAAAATTCTAGATCTCAAATCGTCTGTCCGCAAAGATATTTTGACGTTGGGTACCCCTGTCTTTTCGATCTTCCTTGATGAACTTTCCTTCTTCCCCGAAACTTACCTAGGAAGATCAAAAGAGACTCCTAGCTCGCGAGGGTGTATAAATTCAATTAAAGGTGATTGTCTAATCGTGAAGCTTCATTATAACACCCTTTTAATAAGTTCTAAATATATGCAGTTTTTCCCGCTAATGACGTCGAACTTGTGTGTTTTCAAATTTCCATTCAGTGAGAAATTTACAAGGGCTTTAAACAAGAAAAGCAAATCGGAACAAGTTTTAGGCCTGTTGCACATTTCTGGAATAAAAGTTGAAAGCATGAGTTCGACGTCATTCGCGGAAAACGGCCTATATTAGACGTTATTAAAAGGGTGTATCGGCTTTTCGTCTAAGAGGAAGAAGTTTGATTTCCTGAGTTGGTTTCACTACATTAATCGTTGTCAGCCAGGATTACCCTCGGGAGTATTTTTTAATGAAGTTGAAACTCTTGCGAGCATTACGAGAAAAGTGATGTTTGGATGCGGAAGACGTTTGAATAACTTTAAAATTACATTATAATCAAGAAGGGCGTGAGGGCAGAGTATAAGTAAATCAGTGAGAATAACAAGCTTGTCATATCCGTAAATGTTATAGCTCTCTATGATCAGAGTTAGACTTCCGCTTCAGCCAGCCAGAAAATTTCTCCATTGAACAACCAGTCACGGTTACATGTCTTCCCCAACACGGCTGGGCCAACAGAGGGTGCGAAATCTCTAAAAATTACATCGGTAGAAACGATCTTTCAACAGGCGTTTCGACATTCCTGAACCTTCTTCAGTTGATGTTGGACGGCTAAAAAAGGTGTCGAAATACAAATCAACATAACTGCACACCAACTCCTATGCGTCACTCCATGAAATGACAGAACAAAAAGTTAGAGTAGTTCATTTCAGCGGATACTTGATTCTCGTTAGAGTTCATTCTTGGTTAATGTTTAAAATTTTTTTAAAAAACGTTCTTACATCTTTTGAGTTTAAGTGTTTCAGATTGGGACAATAAGAGTAAGTAAAAGTTAAAACTACAATAGCTTTAAAACCTCTACCTACACTATGTTGAACAACAGTTTAAAACACAATTAAAAATTCAAGTGCAACATTTGCGTTTAATGTTTATTCATGTCGATTTCGGTGGACATTATAGACTGATGTATCAATCGTTAGTTTGGCCCTTCAAAACTCAAATTACACGGGCAAGAGAATAATAATATTATTTCCCAACTGACGAAGTAGGGAAATAGTGCTATTGTGGCTTGACATCCGTCTCTAAAGCCACAAAAATATTTGATAACAATACTTAGTGAATTGGATGTTTGAGATATGCGTGAAGACACCCCGCTCTTGAAGTGGACCCCACTTTCATAGACCATGATTATTTCGCATGGTCACAAAAGCACTCTCAAAAAGTGTTTTAATATTTCTCCTTCGATCGCATAAAGAACCGTAAAAGCGCAGGGTGTTAAATAAAATAGGATTATACCTCATGACGGCAGAATACGAGACTTGTGTCTTTATGTTAGGGGCGCTTTCCCCTTTGTCAGAACTACCCGGCGCAGAACACATCAGGGGGTGTTGCAAGCTGTTACACACAATAATGTGCATTGACTGGGTGGGTGGGGACAGGTCTGATACTTGTGCGCGGATGGGATCCCGGGTGGTCGCATTCTCTCTGTGGGAGGATACATCATCCTGCAAGGTGTGGGGTGGTGGTCTCTCGGCTTGTGTGTGTAAAAACAAACAAACAAATGCGGAAAGGCAACACATTATGTGAGTCCACATGCCTGGGTGGCGCGGACCGGGGTGGCACAAAAAAAAATACATTGCTGTCAAAAAAGTGGCCTAAAGTCTATGAGTCATCGCTCGCAACCAGCAAAACACCCAACAACGCTGCGTGTAGATATATCAGCGCAAGAGAAAAGAATCGTGCACAATCTCTCGGACAGTCATACCATGTTCATGTTACGATACAGATAATAACAAGCCAAATCCGACATCTCAGTTTTTATTCATTTTAAAAGCAGCGAAAAAAGTGATCACCGTTACGAAAGAAAGTCAAAGGTAGTTTCACTGTCGCGTAGCTTGAAGCCATTTTGGTAGGCCACAGTCTTTTAAAAGGAAGTTTTGATTCAAAGTGTACGACAACGAAGCCGAAAAGAGTGCAGAGCAAAGAACAGTAAAACAGATGCAACTGATATTAATGGGTATGGATAGTAAGGTTACTCGGCTAAGTCGCTATATCGGGCGAGAGGAGTCAAGAACCAACGGGTACCACAGGACCCTGAGAAGAGCGACAAGAGACTTCTAGGAAACAGCGCAGTGGGAGCCGGAAAAGTTGTCCAAAGCACCCGACGTTAGGGTCAATTTGTGTAGCTAGAAAGAGCAGCGGTGCCGAGCTATCACTTGATCATAGTTGATAGGAAAAAAGGCACAGCTTGGGGTAGCGGTCTCACGCCTGACACAGCATGTAACAGTGCGCAACGTGTGTTGCAAATATGGAGAAGAACGGCGGGAAGGTTGAACGGCCGTATTTTAACAGGAATAGACAATAAGAAGTATGGAATAAAATCAGTGGCTGAGTAACGAAATCGCCAAAGCGGTCGCAGACTTGTCAGCTTGGAGCAACAACCGGGACCAGCCAAGCTCTCTCGCAAAAGGAAAGTTGTGGCACGTGTAGAATGTGAGTTTCCAAGATGCAGCCATGAATTACAAGTCAAATTGCATCGGTTAATATTGTAGCGGGCAGACAACATAGAAGTGCTTGACTTAAATAAAGACAGTGACTGTGAATTTACGTGAAAGAGCAAGACAAAGCCAAAACAAAGGCAATAAATGCCGAACCAAACAGACAGTGTTGGGAAAATAGGAACGATACCACACAACACGTGCGCGGCACGGTGGGTGCGCAGACCCAATATAATCAAAAGGCATTGATCAGTAGATTCAAATCTTATAAGAATTGAGAATCAATCGGAACAATATATTTAGATAAATTATACTACCGAAATCAGTGGCAGGTGGCTCAGTAAAAATTACATTAAATTTTTGCGACAAAATGCAATTTTGTCCAAATAACAAGAGGAAAGAACTTTTGAAACCCCCCTGTACGACACACATTCACAGATACCTTAGCAGGTTTACGATCATGTGAGGACCAGAGTCAAGTGCGACCGGGGACTGTTATGAAACCTTAGAACTTTCAAAAACGAGAACAATGTTGGTCGCAATCGGAGGTGAATTGACCGGGGAACTCCTGCACATCTTTTTTTTATTCGCTGGCGCACGGGTTCGCAAATTATTTTGCATCATATTTTGAAGTCGGTGAAGGATTGGACATTGGATTATTGCTTCTCGAACAAAGGTGCGTTATTGTGGAGGGTCAAGGCACAAAAGATACGGACAAAACAGCGTGAAACAAAGTGAACGTTGTCGTTTCATAACCATACTTCAATAATTACAGACTCTGGATGAAACATAAGAAAGTAATATGATAACTAGGGTGTGATTAATGATAACTAGTACTATTTTAAGATTAGCGTTGAGACATCAACATAATCATCGCATGTACCAAGCACCGCGAAGTAAAAATATGAGGACGTTGTTTTTAAAAGGTCTTTTCCAAGTTTGCGCAAGACATCTTCAGGCCAATTCCGATACGCTTAGCTGTCAAAAATGGAAAGCGCTTAAGTCGAATACTCACCGTCGTTGATATATTAGACATTCAAGTATAGCCAACATCAAAAAAAAAAAGAAGAAAAAAAAAAAAATCATAGCGTTATATGAATGGTCTGCTCGCCGGTCGGATGAACAGGAGGATTAAAGAATGATCAAAGATATTCTGAGGCGCAGAGATTAGTAGATGATTCGTGCATAAAAGAACATACTGGTTCAAAATAAAGCAGTTTGAGGGTAAAACATTAGCATGAGACAACGAAAGAATAGCATGAGATCTATTACCAGCCGAAAGCTCGTGTTCTGTAGAGCTAAAGATCTTCCTGCGAATAAACCTGTGCAGCTTGGCCCCAGGCGGCAATTCCATAATAAGTAGGATGGGAAAATCAGAGAACGGTAAATTTTTGATTAAAGTGAACGGAGTGCCTAAGTCGGGCATTCAAAAAACTCCATAAGTAATTCATGACAACAGCCTAACACCGATTAGACGTCACGTCTATGATCTTAGTATAATCCTGAATAAACTACTCCTCGTTAGTATTCTTATATAAAGAATACTAATAAGGCAGAACTTGTTTTTCTTGGTATGCTAACAGTCACCTCTCACAATTTGAAACCTTGTTTTGTGGAGTGGGCGGTCCAGAGGAAACGCTCTTGGAACGTTGTTGAGCCTGGTGCAAAAAACTCGCAGCACGTTTTTAACGGCTACGCCTCGTGTTTTTA
>NC_090878.1:27841730-27846730 GCF_036669935.1 Montipora foliosa
CATGTACTAATGGTATTTTTTTTGATTCTGGAATGATTTACACTCCCTTTAAATGGTTGCCATAACCAAAACCATACTGTCAAATAATTCATTATACCATCATTTTACATAAGTAGCAGTCCAATGCGTGCCCCTCATAAATAATGGTTTCAAGAATGGTAAATAACTAATTGCTTGTTTATGATTATGAGTAGGCATTTTCATTTCTTGATAGCAACATCATTTATTGGTAGATGCAAATATTTGACAACCATTTCATCTTAAACATGATTGCTTAATGGAATATTATTAGCAAATTGTGGTTTTACAGTATTGCTCCTAAAATTGGAATATTTTGAAAAGGACTGTTTGGGACCTAAACCATAATCCGTTTTTCCTTTTTTTGAACTTTTTTTTTCCTCGCTCTTCCTTTTTTATTAGGCAGATGAATAAAATGGCGGTGGACAGTTTTGGTAAACCTATTTGTGAAGCTGATTCCTCTCTGCTTTGATATGTTTTAGCCTCCTATTCCTTGAGTGCATTTCCACCCGTTACCTTTTTTTACAATTGCTTTAAAACTGCTATAGAATAAACCAATACTAGCTACAAAGAGTATACCAAAAAAAACCCCCACCTGATCGTGTTTTTGTTGGTTTTATTGACCAGCTTTTTCCATTTGTAAAGGGCATAAGCAGGTCTTTTTTTTTGGTTCGATATTAACAGATCCTTATATGGAAATTTAACTGATGCAATTCGGTTTTGATGTATAAGGAAACCACCTACTCCTTTTTTCCAGTAATAGCCTTGAAAGCTTGACTTCCTCCTTCTGACGCTAATCCAGAGAAAGCTGCTAAAGCAAGTGTTTTTTCCTAAACTTTGAAGCAATGTTTTTTTTTTTCCTGAATGACAAAATTGAAGATAAACTTCCTCCAACTTGCGTTCTAATATTAGTTTTAGCTAATTGGATATCCATGCCTTTTTTTAATTGTTTTTCTTTTATTTAAATCTTTTGACAACATTTTGCAGGTACATGAAGAGTATCGTTTCCTGATAAAGCATTATTTGTTAATCTTAAAAACAAGTGTTTTCTCATTTATGCAAAAAGCTTTTGCTAAATTCTTTTTTTGATTTGGTGATAATTGTACATTTATTTCGTAAATGTCTGTGTCATTTTGTCTCTTGTATATTGATATGTTATATAATTGTTTTGTTTGTACAGAACATATAATTACTTAAATACACCAAACCCAACAATTTAAACTGTAACAAAGTTCATTTCCAATTTTATCGATAGCAATTTGTTCTTCATATAAAACAACATGCATGTACACGTAAAATTTTACCTTTGCATTTTTGCTGACGCAATCTATCTCTGAAAGTTAAATTTGTTTTGGATCACGTGTAACTACAAAATATCAGTGGATACACAGTACTATCGTAGTGCTTAGATTAAGCTGTGAGTACCAGGCAATTATAATCATTTTTCCCATCATGGCTTATGCCATCAAAGTAATAATTCAATATTCGTACTTTTGAGTCACCAATCATACTCTAATTCAGGTAAAAAAACCATTTCCATATTCAAGTCTACAATTGTTAATAGAAGTCCCACCATCTATGAAAAAGGGTCCATTTTATAAGGAGTTTGTTTCTTCATGTCGAAAGCCATTAGCGTTACGATAACTCTTTTTGAGGTATACAAAAACATATTTTACATTATCAATACTTGCTGATATTTGAAAATAACCGGAAGTCCGCGTTGGTTGAGATACTTCATATAATTCTCTTAAATACTTCCATTTTGATTCTTTCATAAATGAGCTCACGAAATTTGAATACACACTATCAATTATGGCAACCATAATTCAAATTTGTCTATTACAATTCTGCCTGCATCCTTACCAATTGTCATGTCAATCAATTCTCCATCTTCATTTAAAGTGCTATTAAATTGTATTTGCATTGGAACTACAACAAGTTGCAAAAATAGTGGAGACACTTCACCTTCTTGGGGCGTTATCAATTTCCCTATTATCTCTCACACTGCAGGCCCCCTTCCCCCCCCCCCCCCCCTTATCAGTGTTGCTAGCAAGACAAAAAAATGTTGCGAACTTAAGCAGTCAACATCGAAAGGGGGAGAGGGGAGAGGAAGTGGGAAAGGTTTAAATTCTAGATACGGCGTGCATTGGAAGCTAGAAAAGGTGTTTTTGAATGAAAGTGTCTCAACAATTTTGCAACTTGTTGTCTGAGTTGGTTGTCACTGTATTCCTGTACGGTCACTTTGTTTATTGGAACGGGAAGGCGTTTATCGTTTGCGTATAATATGGTGTTTCCAAAAAAAGGGTTTAATTGTCTGATCTGCTGTGAATGGAAAATTGCCAGCGATAAACTGAATTTTGGCAGGGTTTCGGTATGACGTAATTTGAAGCCATTTCAGTGCTTTCTGTGAGTCAAGACGAAAATACACATAATTTGGTACAGGAAAAGGTGTGATTTCCATCCTTTTGCTTTTTAAAGTACGCTAGAAATATCCTGGAACCGATTTCGAAATAATTTCCCTTACAGATCTATATTTCGGTCGACACATGACATCTAAAGCACGCGCAACATGTACGAAATTAGCTGTTGTTTACGAATGAGAAACAGACATAACCTCTCCTTAAACTGCGATCGCATGTCATTTAAAGGGAACATCCACTTTCCTAAAAATCAATTCTTAGCAAACATTGTTATACAAAGATACATTTTCATAGAGGTCCATTTGTAACATTTCTTATTGCTTTTTCGGGTTAGTCTGCTTCCAGAGAAGGGATTGGTAACGTTTACTAGCAAGTCTTCTAAGTGACGTGTCGGGTACAGGCTAATTCCATGTTTTTTGGAATGACTGACTGAGCACAATGATCAAAAGAAAGCACCCGGTTGTGCTAAATCCTTTGCGAGATTTGTTTTACAACGAGATGCAAAAGTGAACAAATTTGTTCCGGCTACACATTATGACATTTATATGAAATGGTCTACACGGTCTACCACAACGTTTCACTGAGAAAATAATATGATATCATATTTCTTGCTGTTGCGATCGTAGACCGTGCTTGGATGGTAGACCGTTGGTAAATGGAAAAGACGATATGTACAGGATTTCTAACTGTGTGAGCTTTATTACGAATCACCTGGTAATGTATTGGATTGATTAGAAAAGAACGTACTAGATGAATTGTGCTGTTTCCTCGAAGATACGATTTTCAAATCTAACGCCACCATCCCGGTTGACGTCACCAAAAAACACAATAAATGGTATTGTGTTCCATAATATGAGCCATGTGTAACTTTTGGAGCATCAGATCTGCAGTGCAACATACTTTGCTCGCTTTAGTATTTGGTACGGAGTCTTCTGTTAGCGATGATAAGTCCAAACACTCGAAAGTCGATGCTACCGTATGTCAATAATTAATATCATTTCGTGTTTGGTACAATGTGCTTTGCACGTCGCGTGCAAACTTCTTAAATGTTTCAGAGCTTATACGATATTTAATGATTGTTTTTTAGTTCCTGCTTTTGTACGTTAAAACGTTTCCCTATAGGATTCAAATCCGGACTGGCAAAATTATTGCAATCAATCAGACAACAAGTTGCAAAAATAGTGGAGACACCTCACCTTCTTGGGGCGTTATTAATTTCCCTATTATCTCTCACACTGCAGCCCCCCTCTCCCCCTTATCAGTGTTGCTAGCAAGAGAAAAACATTTTGGGAACTGAAGCAGTCAGCATTGAAAGGGGGAGAGGGGAGAGGAAGTGGGAAAGGTTTAAATTCTAGATAGGGCGGGCATTGGAAGCTAGAAAAGGTGTTTTTGAATGAAAGTGTCTCAACAATTTTGCAACTTGTTGTAGCATTTTACTTTCTAATTCTTCAAAAAAGCTGTGACGATTCAAAGGAATAATTACATTGATATGTTTAGCTCCTCCTGTACCATCATTATTAACAGCTTAAGAAAGCAATCTTCTAGATTCAAAGCCTTTATTATTATTAGCTGTAGTATTATTTGTATCAAGGTACCATAAGCTATTTTTAGCAACAGATCTTGAGTAATCACCCGAATATTCTAGAAGATTTGTCACAAAAGTTACGTTATGCAAATTATTAGTATCATATACTATTTTACCTGCAGATTTAATCATAAGATGTTTAATTAAACTGTGAGCTCCATTTATTATTGTTATTCTATCTGCAGCCGCATATCCAGCACCATCTGCTATTTTTGTAACTGACGAACGAACGAACGAACTTCAAAAAATCCATTAAACTAATCGAAAAAACAAAAGATCTGTCATTAATCGTTTTTTTCTTGAGGCTGATTATTTGCAGGAGCTCTAATAATAATTGAAAACGAACATACTCGTTTCTTTGCAAAAATTCGTTTGTTCTAAATGCCATTTTTATACTATCATATTACATAATTTTACGTCTTCTTTTTATACGACTGCCAGATATCAAACGATTTAAAATCATATTAGTGTCTTGTTGTTGTGTTATAGGTTGAATTGGCATTATTTTTTGTTGTTTTATTGAACCTTGTCTCATTTTAGAAAGATTCTTCATAATTAAATCACCAGATTTTTTGGCTACTTTTTTTCCAACTTTATCACCAGCGTGTGATACTCCTGATTCTAATGCTTTTCTTGCCATAGGCTAAGCTACTTTTTTGAAATCTGAAGATATAATAGCTTTAATAGCCTTAACTATATTATCTATAATGATTCCAGATCCTTTGTGTTGAAATACAAATTTACCAAGTCGTGGATGGTAAAATCTTTTGAATTCTCATGGTTTCATTATATTCTTATGTTATATTATTGTACTTTTTTAAAATCAAGTAATCTTCGTTTTCCATCTGTTACCCACATTTGAATTGACCCAATAGTGGTTTTATTGATAGGATTAAAAGTTATTCTTCGTGGTTCCAATGTAAAAGAATAACTAGGTTATAAAACACTAGTACTAAAACTGCAAATAATATCAGCAT
>NC_090878.1:27864230-27869230 GCF_036669935.1 Montipora foliosa
GGTTAGGGTCAATGCAGCTGATAATTTTTCTTAGCGTAGCGGAGTTTAGTGGTCACTTAATAATGATAATTGTGTGTATTTCTGGACACAAGTGATGTTAAAGTTGGGCGGAAGAGCAAAGGGAACACTTCTTGATGCTTATCAATATCGGCGTACATCTCAATTTAGTATAATTACGTAGGCGATAGTTGAATTCTTTGCGCTGATTGGTTGCTGATGAGGTGATTATTACGTGATAATCAGTTAAGCGGTTTTTCAAAATGGCTGCACGCGGAAGAGCAAGGAAGCGACATCAACGCACATCTAAATATGGGGATTTCTGGACATATCGCATCCGCTACTTTTTGGGGTTTCTCTTTCCCTAGGATAAACTTTTGACGTCATGTTTTGTCTCAACAAGGCTTCTATCGAGACCCCAATCAACCTAAGGACTCGTTCAACCGTTTAAACACCCTCTTCAAAAGCAAAGTTATAACGTGTTGGCCTTAAATTAAAGACTTTGGCAGTGTAAAGAAAAGAAACATGTTCAGTAAGATCAATGGAGTATTCAACCAAAAGAAACACAAAATAAATTAGCTTATAAGTAAACATGCCAGGCCCTAAATTAGAAACAGACATAGGTCTTGACATTTCAAAGAAAAGGAGCACATAATGATAAGTATAATGAATCAATTTCTTAATTTTCATAATTTTTATAAAGTGCAAGGTGCACTTAAATTATGTGCTCTATTATGTTGTAGATGGTGCATTAACATAATGGAAAAGAAAATAGAGTTCAATTTCACTGATTTATGTTTGTGAAGAAGGAGGGGAACGAGAAATACAAAATAAGTTAGCTTGTAAGTAAATATGCCAGGCCCTAAACTAGAAACAGCGATAGTCCTTGACATTTTAAAGAAAAGGCGCACATAACGATAAGTATAATAAATCAGTTTCTTAATTTTCGTAATTTTTGTAAAAGTGCAAGCTGCACTTAAAGTATGTGCTGTGTTATGTTGTAGATGGTGCATTGGCATAATAAAAAAGAAAGTAGAGTAAAATTTTGTGTTTCACTGATTTATGTTTGTGAAGAAAGAGGGGAACAAGGGAAGGTCAGACATTCAAATGATGGCACAGTAGCTTCTTCGCTGTAAGTAAGAACGTACAGAGGACAATGTTGAGACGGGAAAATAGACAAGGAGACTAAAACAGAACCACATGTTACCGTGAATAGATGGTTTTCACGTGACGTCACAGCGGCCATTTTGGTGTACTAGAACAATAGACATCCTCTCCCTTCGGGACTTAACTCTATTCTTATGCAAATTCTGCGCAAATATTTTCTATTGTTTTGTACACCAAAATGGCCGTCAACTCACGTGAGTGAAAACCATCTATTGGTGGGGGAAACAGTGCAACGAAAGGTGTAAGAGGAATGACACTTTTCTAGGCAACTGATAGGGAGCGTTACATTAACAGCCAGTCATTATCACAAGGACCGTAAATGTATCTAATGGCCGTGTTTGTAGTGTTTATTACCTTTAGGTGCTTACGCGTGGCGTGGCGTATACATAAGGTGTCCTTTGGCCACTCTCAAGAATACCATAACATTCTTTGTTTTTCCTCGAAAATTTTGCATTAGCATCGTTTGTATTTTCTTTTGGGACCCTTGTAAGTCCCAAGAAAAACTGGAACAATTGGCACAACAGGCCAATTTTAAAAATATCATAATACTCTTTGTATTAGCATTGTTTCAAGTTTCTCTTGGGATTTACAATGGTCCCAAGAGAAAATAAAAGCAATTGTTATGCAAAATTGTGGAGGACAAAGAGTATCGAGTTATTTTTTAATTTCACGCCCTTCCCGATTTCCGAGTTTTGTTTTTTGTTTTTTGTTTTTTTTTTGGAGGGGGGGTCGGGGGGAGATTGTGCTGAGTGACCCATGCAAAGGAACTTACCTTACAAAGACCACACACCGGTTTGGCATATCGCCTTGAACTGATGCTTTTTTACTAAAAGTTACTTTGTAAACATGTCTTACTCCCTTCAATGTGTACTGGGCGACGTCCCTTTGTAGACGTCACAATAGGCTTGACCCAGACCCCGCATAGAACCACGGTTTTCAGAATTCGGGGGGATACCTTGTCGAAAATAGTCATGTCTAGAAAGACACAAGCTTTCACAAAGAGTTTCAACAGATTTTACATTTGCCTTCAATGATGCGTTGGTTAATGAGAAACTTTTGAAACATTTCATAGCCACTCTTTACTTAAAAAGCAAACGTGACAAAATGACATGAGCACCTGATTTAAACTTAAGGCAGAATAAATCACCCCGGCCCACAATCGAGCGAAAATGAGACAAAGATGCAATATATAACAGGAAAAAATATGTAGCAAATGTGACAACAGGTTCAGCGAAGCTCCCTTAAGAGGCCTCATACGAGGAACAAGCATTCTTGCCAATGCCCCTAGGAGAGTCTGAGACGCTCTGGCTTCCTCCTAAATGGATGTCCTCTGATGTGATCAGAGAGGCCGGCAAAGTAAGATCGATTAGCGAAGTAGTGCTTTGGTGCTACAACGAAACCTCCTTCGCTCAACTCACAGTGTTTTTTTACTTGTTTATCATCAAAGCTCGGAATTTCTCGAACTCTTCTTAATTTGCTTAGCTCATATTTGTGTGGCAGATCACATCGTTTTTCTTGTGCGGGCAACTGTTTCTGAAGAAATCTTCAAGCTTAATATTTTTATGACTCACAAATTCTTTTTATTGAGCAATGCTTCTCACTTTGCATGCAGGGACATTTTTTTATATTGTTCAAAATCCTCAACACAAAAGATTTTGCGTCGCTCGCCCATGACTTTGAGCACGCAACTCGAAGTTGGCCTACTAAGACTAAGGTGACAGATAAATTTTCCAGCGAAAACAAAACTTCTTAGCCAATCATGAGCCTGACATTACTATGTGTGTGGTTTCCTGTGAAAGTTGATACTTTTTTAAATCTTGTATTAAAATTGTCTCTTCTCTAAAAATGCCGCAACATAGATCAAGTATAATGGGAGTGGCACGTCCCTAGACACTGCATAACTCTTGATGCGGGCCATAACATCATTTCATCTTCATTTTTCTGAAATTACAACTTACAGGACTCTTTTAGTTGGTTCTTGTCGGGAAAACGTTCTGAAAAAATAGGGATGTCTAATATTAATGGTACGGAGAGCAGGGAGTGTAGCCAGCTTGACGTAATATCCAAACAGGCTCATTCTGTACATATGAAAAAGCCAAAAGTAAACAGAGGTTTGCCGGGTACTGGATGTAGCCAAAAGTAAAAGGAACTTTCTTGCCGAGTGCTGCATGCAGATACCTGAAAGCATTCCTGCCAATGCCCCTAGGAAAGTCTGAGACGCTCTGGCCCCAGCCTAAATGGATATCCTCTGATGTGATCAGAGAGGCCGACAAAGTAAGATCGATTAGCGAGGTAGCGCTTTGGTGCTATAACAGAACTCAGACCTAATTCGCTTATCCCACAGTTTTTTGCTACTTGTTTGTCATCAAAGGTCGGAATTTCCCTATATTTTGTCAATTTGCTAATCTTACATTTGTGAGAGGGCTCGCATCATATTTCACTAGCGTGGGGAATTATATCTGAAGAAATCCTCGACCTTAAGTGTTTTGTGACTCGTATATCCTATCTTGGAGCAGTGCTTTAGTTTGTATGCAAGGACATTGTTTTGATATTGACGTAAAGTGTGTCAAGAACTTGTCTTGTCCATAAACGAGAATGTTTAATAGATTTTTACCCATGCTCAAATAAAAAGATAGACAATACGCATGCGTGCCCTGGGAAAATCGTCAGCTTACACAAAGTTAATTGCACCACAATTGTGCGAAAATCCAAATAAGATGCTATATATAATAACTCAGCAAAGGTCGCCATGGATGGCGACGGGTTGAGCGAGGTTCCCTTGCGAGCCTTGGCCTGGTAAATTCAGGAAATGTCTGATCACCCAAAATAATTCCTGGAGGAAATTTCGATCCTGTTTTACTTCATTTTCTGAGCTTTGAGGTGATATAAGATGCATTTGCCATGATGACTGGTTCCCTCTTCGGACTTGACGACTTCAAACTGCATTCTTGATGAAGTTGGATTTGCCTTCCCTCTGCAAACACCCCTGTATTTGATAGCCTAAGTTGTTTGCAGTTCAATTTTTTGACTTACTGCTGTGGAAGCCTCTTACTAACTTAAATATGGTTGGACAGTCGCCCTTCTCTGCAAAATTTGCGTATCTATTTCAACAGATTAAAAATTTCATGATTTTTTCAAGGGTTGCCAATAGCTTAGTGGATTCGTTTGAGCTTATGAGGCGAGAAATCCGTGTTTAGGGTTCAGTGTACACTTCTTCAAGGCAACTTTTTACTGGGTTGCCAAACCCAGTCGGAATCTGGGTTTCATTTCGTGGGTTTTTTTTTTCGTGTCGGGAAAAGTCTTGCCTGTCACTTCCCTGCTAAGTGGTGTCTTTTGCACAGAGTCTTCTGTGCGTATTTTGTTAGGTTTGAGGGGGCTGGGGTAATGCGTCGATTTCCCTAGTGCACACAGGAGAACATTTTAAAATTATTAAACCTGCAATGTCGTCGAAAGTCATTGTAACGCGCGTGGCGTTTTTGTGTATCTTTAAACAAAATATACCCTTATGGAGCTCAATGGAATGTCAATTGGATAAACAAGACAAATATATCTGGAATCTTAAAGCGGCGAGTAATGGACTTCGACAATAATCTATCGCCGGTCGAGCCGAAATCAAAGTGAGGTGTATTTCTAATATTTTACCAATTGTGCTGTTATGTGGAACACTGAAACCAAATGGAAGATCCTCTGGTAACTTATGGGTTTAACAAAGACAGAGAAGGAATTGAACAACTTGGATCTGCACAGTGTTCCGGTAACAATTGGAAATTTCACTAATTCTTGTTACTCAAAAATTATTTGAAGGAAAGCTTGTTGCCCATTTTTTGCTTGATAAT
>NC_090878.1:27874230-27876730 GCF_036669935.1 Montipora foliosa
CTGACTGGAAAAACGCTAGCACTTTTGCCAAGTTCTATCAAAGAGAAACATCTTCTGTTGGCCAGTTTGCCCAGGCTGTTCTCACACTGTAGTCTTACAGATTGATGCTGTGTCTCTGGTACACGATTAAAGTGCTCGTTGGAGAAGCATTCATTGTCTGGTGCTATACTGCGCTCGGGAGTCTGCTTTGAATTATGCAATCTGAATCCCGCAGGGCGGAGCATTATACGAAAGATAATATAAAATTAGACTACGGTTCTTACCTGTAGGATAATTATGATTCTCTGAGTATAATGCGTAGCACCAGGGATTCAGGTCTCTTCCAGTTCTTTACTGCCCTCCCTTTGGGTTGCCCCTCGGGCATCCTTTGTTTCAGATATTGCCCGCTCAAAAGACGACTTGTGAAGACCACATGGTGCCTTTATATGCAGTTCTGATTTAAGAACTAATTTTATATATTTGTGGTATTGCTCTATAAGCAGGAAGGGTTCACGAAAATAAACAGGTCTGTTGGAAGCGTGCTTGAGTTTCAACAAAATGAGCCCCAAAATCAGCAAAAAATTGTGATGCTGATGAATAATAAAGTAGCTGCTATTTCCAAAACTATGGAATTACCTGGTGATAAATAACCTCATCTTGGAGAGTAAATTTTTGACTTTGCAGAAACAATGGTCAAACTCAAGAGTTAAGCGATTGTGATCTTTGTGTTGAATTCGCAAATTTCTTGTCAAACAAACAAAACCTTTTATCTTCCCATCGTTTGACACAGATTCTTCACTGTTTCGCGAGTAAACACGCCGCGGTAACTTCATCACGGCGCCCGCTGAATCCGATGTCACTTTCGATTTTGCGCTTTACTTTTGCAGCCAATACAATACAATAACAAAATTGAACGTAGCAAAAATCTCCCAAAATGTTTGTCGCTGATCGTAACTTTTCATATTCGGGGTTGAAAATTAATGTTGTTTTCATGTTGTAAATGTTGTTGCTGATGGCAAAATATTTTATTCTCGATCAACCATCCTGAAAACTTCTTTCTGCTGTTCCTAAAAACTGTGTATCAATATTTATTCACTTTTGCTTCAATATTTGTTTTGCATAAAGCAAGCTAACAAAATCTATACCTTATTTAGTTCGCATTTTTGGGCGTTAAAGTAAAATTTTCGGTCCTTTGCTTCTGTTAATGAGTGGTATATTTTTTAGGTCCCCCATCCAGATACTAATCCCAGGAGGCAGTGTGGCCCAGTGGTTAGGGCGCTTGCCTTGAGATCCGGAGATCCCGGGTTCAAGACCCGCTCTGACCACTCGTTGAATTTGTTCCTGGTAGTCCCTGGTTCAAATTCCCAGCTGCACTTGTAAATAGCCAACTGGTTTGCCTCCGGCCGGTTGGGATTCTTAACAGTTGTTGTTGTTCTGTTCCTTCGTTTCGTTGTTGTTCATTGGCCCTGAAAAGCCCCTATGGGGAGCGGTCAATTACGTATGTATTGTATTGTATCCCGTCGGACAGGGTTTAACTTCAATGAACTTTCATATTCGTCAGACGCTCAGAGTGCACGCTTAAAATTGTGGTGAGAAGAAGTTGTGAGGGAACTTGGAAATGATCAACATGTCAGCGTAGAAGCCACTGTCTCTTGAATCCCTTTTAGTTTCTTCAATCTGTCTGGGTTTGGTACTTTGCGAGTAGCCACATGTTTTCTCAGAGGGCTATTTACCTAAGACTATTAAAAGTAAAGTAGTCTCTGCTTACGAGCCAGAAGGCCCAATCAAGCCGGGACTTATCTCCGGTTTCATTAGCATGAAGCGACCAAGAGTATTCGATACTCGCTAGTCCATCGCAGGGTTATCCCCAGCAATTCGCCAGTACCCATTTATACACCTGGGTAAAGAGAGGCACCGTGAGAGTAGTGTCTTGCCCAAGAACACAACACGATATCCCCAGCCAGGACCTGAACCCGGACCACTCGATCCAGAGTCGAGCACTCCAACCATGAGGCCGCCTTGCCTTCTATCGTGCTCTATTAGAGCTACATATTGAACTTGAATATCCTGGAAGACAAAACGCAGCTCAGTTGACACCCAGCCACTTCGGAAAATACCATAATACTCTTGATTTGTCCTCCCAAATATTGCATGAGCATTGTTTTTGTTTTCTCTTGGGACCATTGTAAGTCCCAAGAGAAACTGGAAACAATGCTTATGCAAAATTTAGGGGGAAAGACAAAGATTATTATGGTATTTTCCAGAGTGGCCTATATCGAATAAAGTGCTGTATTAATGCACTACCGCATGTACGCGATGCGTGCCTATTTTTTCTAAAGATGACAGGTTTTTTTTTTTCTGACAAAATATTAATGATTAATAGGCTGGTAGCCAAGTTTTTAACCTCAGAAAAAGATCTGTTTAGTCGTATCAACGTGTGAGGCAGAGAGCCTCTGCTGGCACGACTTCTGGGTGACCGGTTAAATGGTCTCAATGACCCCCGACTTGAAAAAATTGACTG
>NC_090878.1:27881730-27889230 GCF_036669935.1 Montipora foliosa
AATACCCGCTAACGGGTTAAGACATTACATTTCTAAGTCTTTTTTCATAAAGCTGCGAACAAATTTAAGCGTTTTTTGTGGTAGACTGGTCGGTCATTATTTGTATTCTGAGGAAAAAGCATTTTTCCCCTGCGCACGCGTCAGTGTTTTCGTCAAAACCATTCACCAATGGGAAAATAGTAAATGTGTAATTGACCAATCATATTTTGGCAATCGCCAAATCATTTAAAAATAAAAGGTATAAGATAACTAAGGTAATATTAAAAACTTAAAAGCGATATATCTTGCACTCTATACAAAATCAGGGTCTGAACATAATTAGATCTCCCATGGTTTTTATTCTTGAAAATAAATTTAGCTCAAATAGACCGCAGTAGGTTAAAACGTAAGTCAACGAAAGAAATTAGATTCGATTTTATTGTTTTCACAAGTAAGACTGTTAACTACAACATGGACTCGACTTTTGTTGACAGAGTAGTAACAAACTACTTTAGAAAAAGGGTCACTATGTGGCAGTTCATCGACAGACTTGTGGCGATGACGTGAACAAAGGCAAACCGTTCGAGAAACTGATCAAACCTGGCATAGATTATAGGGGTCTCTCAAACTCAGCAGATCGAGAATTGAACAGAGGACGAACAATTAAATAAATAGCGAATTCAACTGGGCCACCAACTTCACCATTAAAAAACTCTGATTAAGTCTGAAAAACCGACAGGGACAAAGGAGCACTTTGAAGGAAAATTCAAATCGTGTTTATAATTGGCAGGGATTCGAACGAACGACACACTGCAAATTGAAAACAGTAAGTGAATACTATAAAATAAATGTACAATAATAAAAATGCTTTAATGGCAAACCTAACATTCATAAGTCTCGATACAGAATTAACTATGAGAGGGTGAATTAACTATGTGAGGGTGATGTGAAGTGCTCATTTCTACCCATGTCAAAAAGGTGTTAGCCCTAGTAATGGAATGGAACCACTCGAGGACGGAGAAAAACTCTGACCAGGGTGGGAATCAACCCACGACCTTGTAGCTCAGTCGGTAGAGCAGCGGTGATCTAACCCGAAGGTTGTGTGGGTTCAATTCCCACCCTGGTCAGAGTTTTTCTCTGTCCTCGATTGGGCCCATTCCAATTAGTAGGGCTAACGCTCACTCGGTTTACATGGGTAGAAAATAGCACCTCAAATTACCCTCTAATAATTAATTATGTTGAAATATGAGTGCTACACAGCCAACGTTTGCATAAACGTAACCCCTTGTACAGTCTCGATACAGTCAGACAAAACGCGGTTATTTGGACGACCAAAAGCTAAATAAATGCACAGCAAGGAATCTTTGAGTGGAGAACGAGTCAGGTTATGAATAGGAGTTTACCATTCTAAGCAGGTGCATAAGGTTCGAAGATCGAACTTTTTATTTGTGCACACCATAGTCGACAACTCAGTGTCGGTGGCAAGTGGTGAATATTTACCTCGCCGCTTCGCGGCTGGGTAAATATCAACCACTACCCACCTCCACTTCGGTGAATAATTGTTAATTATTTACTGTAGTTTTAACTGTATTTGCATGCACCTGAATGGCTGACATTTTAATTGTCTTTCGTTTTTATAAATTAGCCCTTTTTGCCTTGTTCTATAAACAATATTCTTTTCAACTCTGATTTGGGTTAAAGAACGAGGCAACTAAGATTAATTTGAACAAAAACAAAAACAGTAAAATGACAGCTATTTATAGAATAAGGTCTGCCAGCTACGACGCTTTGGGGCAATTAACCTCTTAAAGTCGGCGCCGCATCTAGTAAGCTTTTTCAAAACACGGCAAGGTTAAGGCAAGGTTCCTATTTATGCGAAAAGAAAAACAGCGACGAAGGTAGTCAACACTCGAACGTTTTTTCATGGTTTTCTTCGCTTTACGCTCTTTAGTTTTTGCAGGGTTGAAAACATTTAAGGTAGAGTCTTTTAACCACGTTTCCTCGAAGATGTTGCCGGGGTAAACGCTGTGCAATTTTAGTCAAATGTTCCCGCCAAAAAACTTAGAAAAAGTACGGGCGCTTAAAGTACGCCGTAGAAGTCACTAACAGACATTTGTTGTACTACTAGACTAGTGAGAGAGGCTGTTCTAGTCCCTCAATGACATCACAAACTGGCTTGCAACGAAGAGTTTCCAAACGTCATACCACAACGTTTTGTGGTGACATAGAAGGAATAGATCCATTCCTCTCGCTAGCATGGCTGTTCGATAAATGTCAGCTAGTTTTGATAGCTTAACGTGGAATTTTGGTGCATAAAAAAATAAATCTTTAGGATATACAGTAAAAGAACCGAAGTTATACCTATGTTCCAAAAGGCACCGCTTGTCTTCCTGCCTTTGACTCAATCACTTCGCGCAAAGCGCATTAATACATTTGTCTTAATGTCATGATTAAGTCAACACAACAAGCACAGAATTGAGAATCGTATTAAAGAAAACATTTTGGTGTCTTAATAATGAAACTGTAAAGGGAAGTAGGGAAATAATCTGCGAGTGTAATACGCAACGCAATGGCCCTGAAGCAACACCAGTTCGAAGTAACGGTGGTATCCAAATGTATCCTAAAAGGAGTCGGTCCATAAACAGACTGTTATGTTGTCAATGACTTGCTTCACTACGCAATTGTCAATAGTCTTCATGGTGCGATGGTTTGGTTCGTGCAACCAAACTGCACAACCACGCACATTTTGTGGTTTAAAGTGCGGTGGTTTGATTCGTAGTGTATTCAGTGATTTGAAAATCAATCCTTTAAGGGCAAAGGAGTCTTAAACAGACCACTGTAAGAACATGGTTTGACTCCATGAGTATCAGTAATCTTTCTGTTTGACTGACTGATTGAAAAAAACGTCACCGCCAAGCAATTTGGATGGTAAATGGTTTGAATTGTGGTATAGGAGTTATAAGAAGTTGCGCGTCCCTTCTGATGATCTCTATGAGATAGTTACGTTGAAACATTTGAGTCCAGGACGATTGATAATCTGTTTGGTAACCGTCTGGTAAGTACTCTTAGTCAAGTCAAGTTAATTATTTGAGTGCATGTAAGTCAATTGTCTTTCTTGCGTGGTTGTGTGGTTTAAAGTGGTCAATGATCAGACCGAGAGTAAAACCAATCTAGTTGTTAAGTGTTAATTGAGAAAGTAAGAATGCTAAGGTGCTTGAACACTGATCCCTATTATCCACTCTTTTGGTCCGTATCTGGAGAGCAGGAGTTATAGATCTAACGGGGAATACACGGCTTATTCTTGCTCACGTACGCTGCATTCCACTGCTACATATGGCATAACCTATTACACTCGCAGTTTTACCCTTACTTCCCCTGACAATAGCATCATTATGGCACCGTAACATTGGCTGTTATCGTTAGCTTTTGCTTGTTTTTGTGTGACCAAACCATGTCCTATGCGGACAGGCCTTTTATTGACAGTACAACCAAGATATAACGAACATGTTTATGACAATACAGAACCTTTCCAAATGAGTGGCAGCACCAATTCCTGCAACTTGTGCACTTAAAGATGTTATGCTCGAAGTAGAGGGGAGGGGGTAAAGGGGAGAGGGTATAGGGTATAGGGGAGAGGGGAGGGGGGAGGGGGGGGGGCTAGGTGGTGTCAATGTCTGTCTGTCTGTAATTTAAACGTGAAAAACATTTTTTTTCTTACTATGTATGTCTTGCAGACGGCGTTTAGACAAAATATCTTTATTGTTCTTTACGTTTGGAATTTATTCCTTCTCGATGGAAACTCTTCGCTTCCCTCAAATTTTTTCTTTCTCTTGAAAAGTGAAATGAGTATACGTTTGCTTGATCGTGATAAATTTAATCGGAAAACCCAGAGAAATAGTCTTTTAAGAATCATCTTGTGAGGGTATGTCTGTTTTATGTGATCCACCTCTCTCTGCTTGTTCTGGATCCGTCCAGTTTTTTAAAACCAGCGCCTTACTTCCTAACTACCCAGCGTCTCTGTACTGTCAGTGGATCGTATGAGTTATGTATGAGTTATTTACGAAATGATTAATTAGTTGGCTGTGAAGACTTTTTGCACAATTAATTAACAGCGATGCTGACCACTTTTGTTTGTCGTGTGTTTGCTTTGTTACTGAAGGGAAAAAGTCGTTTGCGATTCCGAAACTTTTGGCCTTCTCGGCACTGTACCCATCGGTACTTTCTCGTCATTGCTATCATCATTTTTTTTTTACCATAGTTAAAGTCAAAGAAATGATTGTCAACATTATTATTGTTGTCGTCGTCGTCGTCGTCGTCGTCGTCATTGACATCGTCGTCGTTATCAGCTACCAAACAATGCTAAGAAACTAACACAAAGCTTCAATTTGACTGAAGAGGAGTTGAATCTTGCTTTCGCCCCTCCCCACAAAATTGTTTATGAACCTTATGTGAAAGCCTTCCAATATAAAATTTTAAATTCGATTCTGTATACAAACAAGTAATCGTTTAAAATTGGTTATAGTGAGCATGACAAATGTACCTTCTGTGACAATGAATCCTAAACTCTTTTTTTATTGCTCTTTCTCTAATATATTTTGGGCACATTTTGAAAAATACTTTTTTACGTTAACAAAAGAATCGAGAGTTCTCAGCAATCAAGATATTATATTAGGCATTACAACTTCGCGTGGATTATTTAATATTAATGGATAATTATATATCTGGGATTACAGAAGAAAGTGTATACACCCATACATTGAGGGCTTTAAATAGAAAATTAAAATTAACTATCAAACAGAAAAGTATATTGCCTCAAAAAATAATAATCTATTAAACTTTTATAATAAATGGCCAGAAAATTTTTCTCCTTAATTTCCTTTTCCCCCAATTTTTAATTGATGTTGTTAGTTACCGTTTTTGCTAATACATTTTTTTTAATTTCTCCTATTTATGTATTTATGTTTTATTTATGTATGTATGTAAATGTAAATGTCGTTAAAATAATTTAATATCGATACTTACGATTTGTAACTTATAAAAAAGACAGTAATTGCACAACTGTTTTCTTTTAAGTTATTGTAAGTAAGTAACTGTAAGTAGTTGATTAAAAATTTGAAAAAAAAAGTCATTGTCATCGCGATGGTCAACTTTTTATTGGCTCTGGCTCTGGCTCTGGCTCTGGCTCTGGCGCTGTCGCTGTCATTGTCATTGTCATTGTCGCCCTCAGTTCCCTTGCCTTAATCCCATTGTGATCTTCGACGTTACTGTCATTGACGTCCTTTATTGTCATCTTCAATGCTATCGTCATCGTTGTGAAAGTCAAAGTCAAAGTCTTTGTTATTGCCTTTTTTGCCTCAACCATTGCCAGTTGCAGTTGTCATTGTCATTGCCATAGTCATCGTCATCATCATCGTCATCGTCATCGTCAACGTCATCGTCATCGTTACAGTCAACGTCATTATCGCTGTTGTCATTGCCATTGCCATAACCAGGCGTCGTCATCTTCGACTAAAGGTGGCTCAAATCAGTTTCAGCACTTTCAAGAGAACTTGTTATTAGAAGGATTGACACTAAAACACTTTATCACCTAACAGCAATGTTACGGTACCAGCAATTATTGCTGAAGACGATGCAGTCATTATTGTGACGTAACAAGTTATCATTGAAACAGGAAAGCCTTGCAAAAATACCTAATATTTTGTGTTTAGCTGTTCATATCTCAAAAACGAACTCGGTGGTCTCCATTTTTTATTTGTGAAATGTAATAAGCATGCCAGAATAAAACTTTCTGCATAGTTTAAAAAGAAAATATTTGCTAGCAAATAGGATTTTTATGTTTTCTCGTAATGCTTTGTTTAAACTGTTATGTGACAAGAATTTCGTTCGCAATATTGCGTAACCACATGCTATTGTGACGTGATGGGCTAGGCAATCATCAAATGCTATTACCCCCCTCTCAGGGGAATATCAGACGCGTGACGTGGCATGTAGCGTTCATTCACTTCTTCTACTCGTTAAGGGTCAAAGCTTTTGCAAGTCTCGTGAGTATTTTTCATCCCCCCACGTCCCCTATCCCTTCTTCATTCTTGCATTTGCTTATGCAGTTCTGGCGTTTTCTAGCCCCCACCGATACTGGGGAATGTGAATGAATGTGAATGTGAATGTGATTTTGTGTGAATAGAAGAGTTTATCTTGCCAAACGTTAATTAAAGCGACTATGGGCTTCTGCCCATAGCCAATTCACTCCATCTTGTGTATTTCATTCATATGGGCCCCTGTAAACGAGCTGCAGGTAAAGCGACCTGGCCTCTTAGAGAATTTGTTTTGGTCATGATCGGCACTACAGAAAACATGAAATTATTTGATGCGCATTCAGAGCCACCTTAAATAATTGTAAATGAATGGAATGATATATGTAATGAATCATATACTGAACTGCAGATATGAAATCAAGTAAAGCTATGATCCTCGCAGTTATGAACTCAATTTTAGCAATTGCGTCCGTAACTGCGAGGATTACAGCCTTACTTGATTTTATACCCGCAGTTCAGTATATGATTCATTTCATATATCATTTCGTTCATTGATTCATTCCTCACAAGAAACTAGAACCCACAAATGACCAGCTCCCAACGTCAGTGGCTCCATAGCTCAGTTGGTTAGAGCGTCGCATCAGTATTGCCAAGTCACAGGTTCAAATCCCGTTGAAGTCCTGAACTTGCTAAAATTGCGTCCATAACTGCGAGGATCATGGCTTTACTTGATAAATGAAAATTTAGGGTCGCTCTGAATCCGCTTGTAGTGTAAAAATCTATCTAATAACAAGGTCTCTTGAAAGTGTTGGAAACTGGTTTGAGCCACCTTAATCATCACTGTATTTTATCGTTTATCGTGAAAACGTCATTGCCATTGCCTTTGCAGCTTCATCTCCAATGTCATTGTCACAGCAAATTCACAGTCATGGTCTCTGCCATTGCATCGTATTTGATCGTCATCTTTAGTAGAAAGGTCATCGTCAGAGGCATAGTCATTGCCATTGCATCGTCATGTCCAATGTTATTGTTCCAGAATAGTCATAGTCATTGCCGGTAATTGTCCGTTTCACCTTTATTGATGTGGAGGTCAACGTCATTTTCATTTTTATTTTCAACCTCATTATCATAGCAATGGTCAGTACCATTGTCCTCGTTATCGTCAATGACATAGTGAACGTTGACGTCATCATTACAGTTAGCATCATCATCATCATCACCATCATCGTTATCGTCATCGTCATCGTTATTGTTATCGTTATCGTTATCGCCATCGTTACGTCATCGTTATCGTCATCGTCATCGTCATCGTCATCGTCATCGTCATCGCTGTCGCCATAGCCTAAAAATCGGCTAATTCCATGTTATGCCCAATTCAAATCTCCCGGTGCTAAGATTTTTCGCGTATTGCATTTGCATTCTAATGTAACATTCATATTGAAAGATATCGAAGTACCTGGAACAAAAGGTTTAATTCCCAAAGGGTTTG
>NC_090878.1:27916730-27931730 GCF_036669935.1 Montipora foliosa
AGCGTGTAGTTGTCGACAACTCGTCTCACACACTGCGTTGTTTAGTTGTCGACAACTAAATGTCCAGTCCTTAAGGGCCTCAACAGAGGAGTCAAGTTGTTATCGACGACTATTTTCAGTCGACAAATTAATTGAGTGCTCAACTGCTTATGTCATGAAATGCGTTTTCACGAACGAAAAGGGAAAGTTGTCGATAACGGGTCTTTTTTGCGGGCGCCTGGAAAAATACCGACAAAAGATGAGGAACCACTGACTTCAAAAAATCGTTTGCGTCGCTGGGAAATAGACCTCAGTCATGAACATGTTGGTCACAGGCGGGAGAAAACGGGAGAAAACGGGACAAAGCGGCCGCGTTTTTCATCGACAAGTTAAGTAGTATCCTTTTGAAAAGGAAAACTACTTTTTTGTCGACGACTCAGTTGATTTTCGCTATTTGTAGTCGATAACTTGATTCACAGCACACGCAATGTTTTGTCATCGATAATTATCTCTTTATTCTTGACAGCTTAAATGTTATGGATGACTACTTGCCTCGTCTGTGGAGGCCCTAACTTTTATGATCAGCGAAACCTTTACAAATATTTCCAGTCTTCACTAAGACTCTCGAAAATACATGAAAGCCTGCAAATACAGAAGCTTGCTGGAGAAAAAAAGTTTTCACGTCTCAGTTCCCGGCCGTAGCAACTATTTATTACTAAACCGAAACCGTTTGGCTGGTTAACCATCTTACATTTGACTTGCAAATAAAGCTTCAAAAAATTAAATTGACAGCAATTATTGAAAAACTTTGGTCTTAAGATTCCTTACCACGAGCAGTTGGCTGCTAACAGAAGATAGTTTGTGTTTCCGTGACAGTTGATCTTACGATGGAGCTTTATCGCGACATTCATTGGTGTAAAGTTGCATTTTTCATCTCGTTACTGCATTGTGTCTGGGGTGAGTCCGATTTCATCTTTAGTTAGTCACGATTATATATGAAAGCCTGTAAATACGGAGCTTGTTGGGGAAATAAGAGGTGCGAGTTAGAGAATGCGCGTTAAAATAAATGGAAGACACAAGTTAGGGAATGCGAAATGCAACATAGAAAATCCGGAAAAAAAATTGCGAGGTGCATGTGATGGGTCGAAAATGTTAAATAAAAACGGCACTCCATAATAGGTAACAGAGAATCGAGGGAGAGAAGTCTTTGAAATATGGAATCTCTAAAACGGGGAAATTACAAAATGGGGAATCTCTAAGACGGGTGATCTCTAAAAGGAAGCATTATTAAAGATCTGACTACTGCAAAACCATTACAACATTGGCTCCCGTAACAAACGCTTCTGTAAGGTCCTAAACTGCAAAGTACCTTTTCAGCGCGCTCTATTGTTTGGTAAAATGCAAAAAAATATATATACATATATCGCTCAGTCTTAGGGATTAGATTTCTGCAACAAGGAACTAGTAAACAGTTTCACATGTTAACCATGAGTCATCTTCACTTTTAGTTTCAAATGAATCTACGAAACATTAAATTGACAGCAATTATTGAAAAAAGTTCCCTCTTAATATTCATTTACATGCACAACAGGTCGCTAAAAGAACCTAGTTTGTATTCCTGTCTAGTTTCATCTTGTACATGTGATGGAGCTTTATCGCGACATTCAATGGTGTAAAGTTGTATTTGTCATCACGTTACTATATGGTGTCTAGCGAGATGCGTTGGATATCATCTTTAGTTAGTCACGATTATGTATGGAAGCCTTTAAGTACGGAAACTTGTAGGGGACATGAGACTCGGGCATAGGAGTGACGCGAGATGAAAAATGCGTGATGCGAATTAGAAAATGCGAGATAAAAAAATGCGAAATGCCAGTTAGAAAATGTGTGATAAAATATGAACGATCCTAGTTTGAAAATGCGAGATGAAAAATGCGGGATGCAAGGTAGAAAATGTTAAATAAAAACGGCTGTCCAAAACATGGAACAACTGAGAATCGAAGGAGAGAAACTGAGAGTGGGGACTCTTTAAAACAGGGAATCTCTAAGACGGGTAATCTCTAGAAGGAAGAATTTTCAGAGATTTGATTAACTACAAATTCTTTACAATATAAGCTTCCTTAACAATAGTTTCCGTAAAGTCCTGAGCTGTTCCGTGTGGCTAATTCACAATACCTTTCGAGCGGGGTTTTCATTTTGCTGGTATAATTTGACAAAACCGTTTGGAACTTCCCTTGACCTATCACATCTTGAAGGACTATTTCTTCTCAGTGGAAACTGCGACAAGCCTCCAAACATAGCAAGTTCTTTTTTTGCACTTAAGGCAAACACCGAAGAAAACTAGATTTATCTATGTTGACTTATTAGACCTCAAGGCAACTTTGGACTCTGCTTATTGTCATTAACATTTAATGCCAATGAACACTAAAGACCCATCTTACTTCTTCCAGTTTTCTCCAAATTCTCTGAAGGAGCTGTTTCAGTATAATCTTAATTTGAAAAGTTTGAAAGCTACCAAAATATTTTTAGTCATAAACGGAAAAAGCTGATCTAAACGCACTCTGCGCAATCCCAACAGAGGACGCTCGATGATACTCGGTCCGTTATTCTTCGTTGTATTGAAGATCTTTCTTAGGGAATTGCTTCAATATTTCAGAATAAAAAGTAGCGACATAAAAACATGACGTTTCGGCGACGACATGTCACCATTATCAAATGAAAATTATTGTAAGTTAGGTAGTGTTATATGTAGGATAGAGAGTGGGAAAATACATTAGAATAAATGAGGCGGGCAAAAGCATCTCCTAAATAAGGCACTCAAACTTTCCGCGGCATTTCTTTAAGGTGGTAAATTGCTCGTGACGATTGTTGGATCTTTGGTTGTGTTTGTCCTTCAAGTGTTTACCGATGACGGAATATTTATGCTCCTCGATGCGTAGGTGGAGATGACGGCTGGTGCATGTAGCCTATATAATTCGAATCACGAATTGCATTAAATTCATACACAACGCATTGTTGATTTACAAGTGAGGGTTTTGTTTCTGTAACTTGAAATCTTCAGAGATTTTCCTACTTGTGAAAACTGGTGGTAATACACGATCGACTTGTAAATCAACAATGCGTTGTGTATGAATTTCAATGTAACTTTAATGTAATTGCGTCATCGGTAAACACCTGAAGGACAAACAGAACCAAAGATCCAACAATCTTCACGAGCAATTTACCACCTTAAAGAAATGCCAAGGAAAGTTTGAGTGCCTTATTTAGGAGATGCTTTTCATAAGGAAAAAGAGACCGACTCTAAACACTCAAAATGACTCCATTCTAGCGAAACTCTTAATTTAAATTTTGTTCATTCTTTTGTTTTTCCCCTCCTCATTTATTCTAATGTATTTTCCCATTCTCTATCCTACATATAACACTACCTAACTTACAATAATTTGCGTTTGATAATGGTGACATGTCGTCGCCAAAAAGTCATGTTTTTATGTCCCTACTTTTTATTCTGAAATGTTTGTCAAAACCTTTTTTTTCTTTGCTGACGACACTGCCTTCTTTAAGCATTGTGAATATTGAGCTTGAAACCGTCTCGCACTGGTTTAGTGATATTAAGAAAACCAAACTCTTAGTTTTCAGACCTAGGCCGAAAAGATTTAGCCTATTATATTTCTCTTGTGATGAATGGCAATGTTGTTGAACAAGTTGAAAGTACAAAATTCCTAGGTGTTGTTGATCAGGTCATGACCAGTAATTGGAAGACTCTTGCTAACTTTCAGACATAGTTTGGTGCTACTCTTGAAGATAGCTCCGAAAGTTACAAATGATTCAAAGAGCCAACGTCTCGACTCTCCTGTCTAGTGTCTTCATCAAAAGTGATCCAAAGGTATCGCAAAGGGACAAGCGGTGCAAACAGGTGTTACGTAACTTTATTTCTAAAGACGAGAATTCGGAATTAGACGTCTGGGAGCATTGTCTACTTTGCATTTACGCGCGTACATCACATGAAAGTGTCGGATGTGTCGCGGCATTGTGGACGATGTATCGGGTGATTCTACAAAGTCATACCCTACTTACAGTCTAATGACCTGTTCACACCCAAGCTTGACCATGTTTTGAACATGTTTAGTTAAACACGGTATTAAATTGTTTTCTTTTTAAATCATGTATACTGATTTTTGTCGACTGCAAATCTAGCACAGATCAAAGCATGTATTGAAACTCACCTGAATCTCACGTAAAGGCCAGTTGTTTCTGTGAAGGATTTTTATTTTGTAAAACCCAGTTTAATAAAAGATGTCTTGTTGGTGTGAATAGGGTATAAGTCACTCTTGGCTTTGCATTATGCGCTAATTTATCTCCGTCTCTCCTTTTGTATTGTATCTATGGCTCTCTACGTACATACGTAACGTAAATAGGATATACCTTGTTCAAAAACGTGCAGTTAGGGCAGTTTTTAAGACTGATTTCCAAAGCTTTTAGCAAACCACTCTTTTACCCTTTAAACGTTGTTGAAATTTTTTAAGGTCTTAATGATCTTCAAGTTGGATCCTTGATGTATAGCTATTACAATAGATCGTTGCCACGGTCATTT
Source organism: Montipora foliosa (assembly GCF_036669935.1). Classification (NCBI taxonomy): domain Eukaryota; kingdom Metazoa; phylum Cnidaria; class Anthozoa; order Scleractinia; family Acroporidae; genus Montipora; species Montipora foliosa. The sequence goes on from NC_090878.1 coordinate 27,921,301, forward strand.
GAAAACACGTTTACAACAGGAACTTAAATTCACAATTAATTTACAAGATCTCTCCTAATATGAGAGAAGAACGGACAGCATGTTAAGAAAAGATTCGGGACTTCTAAAACGTAAATGCTTGAATCATGATAAAAACAAGCATTATTCCAGAATTGATTTTTTTTTTGTTATTGTGAAGACGAGTTCCTTGTTTGTGCGTTTTAAGTTTTCTGTAGTTTTTAGTGCATGCTGTTTAAATAAGAATGCGCCTAAAGTATGTCTTTTGGGACTCAAGTCTACTCTTTAACTGAGTTGAAAGCCTTGAATCCAGACCAAGGTATTGTCAAAGAGGGCCCTCTTTAAGTGTGGATGGGAGTAGGATGGTCAGAAAGTCCATTTCGCTGCGCCTGTTTTGTTTCAATAGTACAACACAAATGATTCCCACAATGCTGCTTTTCCCGTTCAAAGGACCCACTGCCAATCTTTATTGAATTTTCTTGTGTAGTCAAAGAAATGTCTGCTATCGAGGGTTGAAATGTAGCTCCTTTGTGTTTTTGGCACCGTGCTTGCTTAAGAGATATAATGGGGCAATCTTACCCCATTGATGCCTGTACTGATACCAATCACGCGCGTTATTTCATCGGCTCAGGGTACTTTTTGTGGTAGCTAAACTAGAGGGCATGTAAAGTACCATTTGAAAAAACACCTGATAGGTAGAAAGTCTAGAGCATATGGAACACTGTCTCATATAGTTTATGGAAAAATTACTCAACTTAGAACGACGTTGACTCAAACATTTCTCGAATCGTTGTTTTCAAGATCATAATTTACATCCTTGGGTAGGGGGCTTTGTGTACGTCTTTAGCTATATCTTTTTTTCCTTGCTATAAATTTTTAATATATATATATTTTTTTAAATGGCGTAATTTGTACACCAAAATTATGAAATAAAAAATATAGATCACCGAGCTCGTTTAAGAGTAAACCGCCATCGTACCTGTCTATCTCTATTATCGTAGATCGAAACAACAAAATTCACCATGTTCTCGGAATGCGTGCGCTTATAGGCAAAGAATTATGGTCATTCACAACTTCTTTCACGTGTTTTAAGAGCTGCTTTAGCGTGTGTGATCGACTTACGCCATATTTACAATGTTACAAATTTGACCAATTTTGTAAATATTGACACACCGTATGCGCAGTACAGGATGTGCAGTCCAATACTGAGGAATCACCGTAAAATCTATAACTATTGCATTTAAAGGAGTTGCTTAGAAGGCGTTTAAATATGAGAATATTCTTAGCGCTTCTTACGTAAGGGGGTACAGAATTCCAAAGCTTGGCGGCCGGAAACGAAAATGATCTATGGCGCCATTCTTAAAAATTTGGTGGCATTAAAAGTGTGCCGGACCCTCTTAAATTGTAATTACATATTTTAAATTTAAGAAGTTCTTGTATGTAGGGTGGAGCTTGTTTATTGATACAACTATAAACTAAAACCATAAGTCCTGAAATTGTCTTCTTTGTTATAGCATTCTTATGTCAACCATATTTAATAAGAGGTCACTGGGCGTTCGTTTTCCATGGGCCAAGACAGATCTAAGAATATAATTATTAGTGTCTTGTAGCCTTTTCTTTTCACTTCTTCCAACTCCAAGCAATAGCGGACAGCAATATTCTACATGAGGCAAAATATATGCCTTATAAAGGCGGACCATTCGTCTAAAAGAATAAACCTAGGAATCCTCCTTAACGTAGGGGCTTTGGCATATGCCTTTTTGACTTGTTCAGATAAAGACCAAAACAGGAAGCTATATGGAACATTTTTATGTGAGCTCTTGGGAAAGCGAGAAACAATTTTCGGAACGCGAAACGGGATAAAACCCAGTGAACAATTTAAAATGCTTTAGAATTATGGTAATCAAGTAATCGTTCATATTTAAACAGGTCTTTGTACAATCGAATTTGTGAAATAAGTTTCCAAAGCATACATTTCGGTACAATAAAAACATTCTCCGGCTAAAAATTTTTGACAAGCAATATAAGCTTTCGGCTGTCGATCTACAGCCTTCCACAGATAAAACGTTAAATTAGTGAAATATATACAGAAAAGGCGAGATAAAAGTGACAAAGAGAACGGAGTAAAAGTATGAAAAATAGTGGCTATTGTTTATAAAGAATGATATACTGATTAGGAATCGGCTTAGAGTTATTGTCAGCATGCTTGGTAGCAGAGGTGTGCCAGGCCTCTAGAGTTTTTCTGATACGAAAAGAGCCTTTGTCGATAACTCGAGAATGATTTAAATCAATGCGATGACCGAAAGACCACGCATGTTTCTAATTACCAGGACAGCCTTAAGCTCGAGACCCCCACCTTTAAAACCAAGAACTATGGTGGAAAAGCGTTCTCAGTGTGTGCTCCTCGCCTTTGGAACGATCTCCCTAGGGACTTACGGAATTCACCTTCTCTGGAGACATTTAAAAGAGGACTAAAGACTTATTTATTTAACCAATAATTTTAACTTTTTGCATTTTAACTTAACTATTTTATTTATTTTTCTATATTTGTAAATTTGTAAGGGCATTGAGACATAGTGTAATGCCCCAGAACTGCATTATTATTATTATTATTTGAGACACCATACTGACATTTAGAGGGAGGAAGCTGCGATCCTATTTCTAACTAAAACTTGCGAAGATTTACGGATAGCTTCAATGGCGCTTCTTTCGGTCAAACGCGCGATTCGGGGCCTACAAGTCCCACATTTCTCCGACCTTTTACATTTACAGCATTTTTCTCGCCAAGTAAAGTCTCTTAGCCAATCAACGCACAATATCTCGGTGCACGTGAAACTAAACAAGAAAAAGCATGCAGGACATGAATCTGAAAATAATTAGGTCTCAGAGGACAATAGCTTAAATCTGGCAGGATAAAATGCAAAGGAGAACATTTGTGATCCATTTTAAGCTTATTTTTCTTGCCAAAGTCTCGCCCACAGGTAGATTGCAACCCAGGGAGGAGGGACTCCCATATGAAAAGTACGGGGGTGGTCGTCGTACCTTTTAGGGGTTAAAGGAGCAGTTTTGGTACTTCTTAGGGTCTTCAGCCTCAAAAGGTCCACAGCGGGAGCTTTAGCGGTACCTTTTAGGGTACTGAGACGAAAAATTATTACAGCAGACATTTGATAATTAACTATTCCTCAATTTTGTCTTATTAAAATTTGGTACCTCTTAAAAGTGAAAAAATTTCATGCCACGCCCACAAGAGAGGATCTTGGTACCTCTTAAGGGTTCTTTTCAAAATTTCCGACGAGCAACCCCCCCCCCCCCACCCCCCCCCCCCCCCCCAAGTGCAAGTGACGTCTGTGTTTTAACGAAGTAAAGATACATTCAAACCAAATTTTTTTTCTGAAAAGGAAAAGTAACTTAGAAGTTCGTTACTCACATGTAGCCGACTTCACCTCTTCATTCAAAATTTAAAGGCCCGGACGGACTGGTCCGATTGCACAGAATAATCAACAAATAAAACTAGCATTTACAGGGCAAACGAGGAAACATTTGCTGAGGAAGCAAAATGTTTGTGAACAAAATCAGGAACATTTTTGCTTCCGCAACAAATGTTCCCTTGGACTGCAAACGGGGAAACATATATTTCCTTCTGCAACAATGTTTCCGCAACATTGCTTCCTCTTTTGCGGGCGCCTTGAAACATACAGACTGAGAACTTGCATATCGCTGTAGCAAGCCGGGTCATTTGGTACATTGTGATTGGCTCTCGTGATTGGCTGAATCCGATACACTTTGCGTCAACTCGGGAAAAGCATGTGGGGAGGAGGCAGTTTCTCTTCTCTAGTTAAATTACCGGAGAAATGCGACTTCCGTCAAAGCTACTGCGTCACTTATGGGAAATTGAACAACGTTTTAACACTGCGTTTATATTCTTGAAAACATGCTTTTGTTCTCCTTCTATCGTGCGAATAATTTTTCATCTCAGTTTGTTCCCATGTGATTGTTTTTGCTCAATGTTTAGTTGAAGCCACCTGTGTCGTCTCAGACTTCCTCAGTTTAAAGCTAAGAACATAATTTACTATTAGCAGGTGCTAGGTGAACCCCAATGACTGGAACTACATTTAGGGCCTCCACGGACTAGACATTTTAAGTTGTCGACAAGTAAGCAGTTTCCCTTTTCGAAAATGGAAACTGCTTACTTGTCCTCAACTTAATTTAGCGTGTAGTTGTCGACAACTCGTCTCACACACTGCGTTGTTTAGTTGTCGACAACTAAATGTCCAGTCCTTAAGGGCCTCAACAGAGGAGTCAAGTTGTTATCGACGACTATTTTCAGTCGACAAATTAATTGAGTGCTCAACTGCTTATGTCATGAAATGCGTTTTCACGAACGAAAAGGGAAAGTTGTCGATAACGGGTCTTTTTTGCGGGCGCCTGGAAAAATACCGACAAAAGATGAGGAACCACTGACTTCAAAAAATCGTTTGCGTCGCTGGGAAATAGACCTCAGTCATGAACATGTTGGTCACAGGCGGGAGAAAACGGGAGAAAACGGGACAAAGCGGCCGCGTTTTTCATCGACAAGTTAAGTAGTATCCTTTTGAAAAGGAAAACTACTTTTTTGTCGACGACTCAGTTGATTTTCGCTATTTGTAGTCGATAACTTGATTCACAGCACACGCAATGTTTTGTCATCGATAATTATCTCTTTATTCTTGACAGCTTAAATGTTATGGATGACTACTTGCCTCGTCTGTGGAGGCCCTAACTTTTATGATCAGCGAAACCTTTACAAATATTTCCAGTCTTCACTAAGACTCTCGAAAATACATGAAAGCCTGCAAATACAGAAGCTTGCTGGAGAAAAAAAGTTTTCACGTCTCAGTTCCCGGCCGTAGCAACTATTTATTACTAAACCGAAACCGTTTGGCTGGTTAACCATCTTACATTTGACTTGCAAATAAAGCTTCAAAAAATTAAATTGACAGCAATTATTGAAAAACTTTGGTCTTAAGATTCCTTACCACGAGCAGTTGGCTGCTAACAGAAGATAGTTTGTGTTTCCGTGACAGTTGATCTTACGATGGAGCTTTATCGCGACATTCATTGGTGTAAAGTTGCATTTTTCATCTCGTTACTGCATTGTGTCTGGGGTGAGTCCGATTTCATCTTTAGTTAGTCACGATTATATATGAAAGCCTGTAAATACGGAGCTTGTTGGGGAAATAAGAGGTGCGAGTTAGAGAATGCGCGTTAAAATAAATGGAAGACACAAGTTAGGGAATGCGAAATGCAACATAGAAAATCCGGAAAAAAAATTGCGAGGTGCATGTGATGGGTCGAAAATGTTAAATAAAAACGGCACTCCATAATAGGTAACAGAGAATCGAGGGAGAGAAGTCTTTGAAATATGGAATCTCTAAAACGGGGAAATTACAAAATGGGGAATCTCTAAGACGGGTGATCTCTAAAAGGAAGCATTATTAAAGATCTGACTACTGCAAAACCATTACAACATTGGCTCCCGTAACAAACGCTTCTGTAAGGTCCTAAACTGCAAAGTACCTTTTCAGCGCGCTCTATTGTTTGGTAAAATGCAAAAAAATATATATACATATATCGCTCAGTCTTAGGGATTAGATTTCTGCAACAAGGAACTAGTAAACAGTTTCACATGTTAACCATGAGTCATCTTCACTTTTAGTTTCAAATGAATCTACGAAACATTAAATTGACAGCAATTATTGAAAAAAGTTCCCTCTTAATATTCATTTACATGCACAACAGGTCGCTAAAAGAACCTAGTTTGTATTCCTGTCTAGTTTCATCTTGTACATGTGATGGAGCTTTATCGCGACATTCAATGGTGTAAAGTTGTATTTGTCATCACGTTACTATATGGTGTCTAGCGAGATGCGTTGGATATCATCTTTAGTTAGTCACGATTATGTATGGAAGCCTTTAAGTACGGAAACTTGTAGGGGACATGAGACTCGGGCATAGGAGTGACGCGAGATGAAAAATGCGTGATGCGAATTAGAAAATGCGAGATAAAAAAATGCGAAATGCCAGTTAGAAAATGTGTGATAAAATATGAACGATCCTAGTTTGAAAATGCGAGATGAAAAATGCGGGATGCAAGGTAGAAAATGTTAAATAAAAACGGCTGTCCAAAACATGGAACAACTGAGAATCGAAGGAGAGAAACTGAGAGTGGGGACTCTTTAAAACAGGGAATCTCTAAGACGGGTAATCTCTAGAAGGAAGAATTTTCAGAGATTTGATTAACTACAAATTCTTTACAATATAAGCTTCCTTAACAATAGTTTCCGTAAAGTCCTGAGCTGTTCCGTGTGGCTAATTCACAATACCTTTCGAGCGGGGTTTTCATTTTGCTGGTATAATTTGACAAAACCGTTTGGAACTTCCCTTGACCTATCACATCTTGAAGGACTATTTCTTCTCAGTGGAAACTGCGACAAGCCTCCAAACATAGCAAGTTCTTTTTTTGCACTTAAGGCAAACACCGAAGAAAACTAGATTTATCTATGTTGACTTATTAGACCTCAAGGCAACTTTGGACTCTGCTTATTGTCATTAACATTTAATGCCAATGAACACTAAAGACCCATCTTACTTCTTCCAGTTTTCTCCAAATTCTCTGAAGGAGCTGTTTCAGTATAATCTTAATTTGAAAAGTTTGAAAGCTACCAAAATATTTTTAGTCATAAACGGAAAAAGCTGATCTAAACGCACTCTGCGCAATCCCAACAGAGGACGCTCGATGATACTCGGTCCGTTATTCTTCGTTGTATTGAAGATCTTTCTTAGGGAATTGCTTCAATATTTCAGAATAAAAAGTAGCGACATAAAAACATGACGTTTCGGCGACGACATGTCACCATTATCAAATGAAAATTATTGTAAGTTAGGTAGTGTTATATGTAGGATAGAGAGTGGGAAAATACATTAGAATAAATGAGGCGGGCAAAAGCATCTCCTAAATAAGGCACTCAAACTTTCCGCGGCATTTCTTTAAGGTGGTAAATTGCTCGTGACGATTGTTGGATCTTTGGTTGTGTTTGTCCTTCAAGTGTTTACCGATGACGGAATATTTATGCTCCTCGATGCGTAGGTGGAGATGACGGCTGGTGCATGTAGCCTATATAATTCGAATCACGAATTGCATTAAATTCATACACAACGCATTGTTGATTTACAAGTGAGGGTTTTGTTTCTGTAACTTGAAATCTTCAGAGATTTTCCTACTTGTGAAAACTGGTGGTAATACACGATCGACTTGTAAATCAACAATGCGTTGTGTATGAATTTCAATGTAACTTTAATGTAATTGCGTCATCGGTAAACACCTGAAGGACAAACAGAACCAAAGATCCAACAATCTTCACGAGCAATTTACCACCTTAAAGAAATGCCAAGGAAAGTTTGAGTGCCTTATTTAGGAGATGCTTTTCATAAGGAAAAAGAGACCGACTCTAAACACTCAAAATGACTCCATTCTAGCGAAACTCTTAATTTAAATTTTGTTCATTCTTTTGTTTTTCCCCTCCTCATTTATTCTAATGTATTTTCCCATTCTCTATCCTACATATAACACTACCTAACTTACAATAATTTGCATTTGATAATGGTGACATGTCGTCGCCAAAAAGTCATGTTTTTATGTCCCTACTTTTTATTCTGAAATGTTTGTCAAAACCTTTTTTTTCTTTGCTGACGACACTGCCTTCTTTAAGCATTGTGAATATTGAGCTTGAAACCGTCTCGCACTGGTTTAGTGATATTAAGAAAACCAAACTCTTAGTTTTCAGACCTAGGCCGAAAAGATTTAGCCTATTATATTTCTCTTGTGATGAATGGCAATGTTGTTGAACAAGTTGAAAGTACAAAATTCCTAGGTGTTGTTGATCAGGTCATGACCAGTAATTGGAAGACTCTTGCTAACTTTCAGACATAGTTTGGTGCTACTCTTGAAGATAGCTCCGAAAGTTACAAATGATTCAAAGAGCCAACGTCTCGACTCTCCTGTCTAGTGTCTTCATCAAAAGTGATCCAAAGGTATCGCAAAGGGACAAGGGGTGCAAACAGGTGTTACGTAACTTTATTTCTAAAGACGAGAATTCGGAATTAGACGTCTGGGAGCATTGTCTACTTTGCATTTACGCGCGTACATCACATGAAAGTGTCGGATGTGTCGCGGCATTGTGGACGATGTATCGGGTGATTCTACAAAGTCATACCCTACTTACAGTCTAATGACCTGTTCACACCCAAGCTTGACCATGTTTTGAACATGTTTAGTTAAACACGGTATTAAATTGTTTTCTTTTTAAATCATGTATACTGATTTTTGTCGACTGCAAATCTAGCACAGATCAAAGCATGTATTGAAACTCACCTGAATCTCACGTAAAGGCCAGTTGTTTCTGTGAAGGATTTTTATTTTGTAAAACCCAGTTTAATAAAAGATGTCTTGTTGGTGTGAATAGGGTATAAGTCACTCTTGGCTTTGCATTATGCGCTAATTTATCTCCGTCTCTCCTTTTGTATTGTATCTATGGCTCTCTACGTACATACGTAACGTAAATAGGATATACCTTGTTCAAAAACGTGCAGTTAGGGCAGTTTTTAAGACTGATTTCCAAAGCTTTTAGCAAACCACTCTTTTACCCTTTAAACGTTGTTGAAATTTTTTAAGGTCTTAATGATCTTCAAGTTGGATCCTTGATGTATAGCTATTACAATAGATCGTTGCCACGGTCATTTGAAAACACGTTTACAACAGGAACTTAAATTCACAATTAATTTACAAGATCTCTCCTAATATGAGAGAAGAACGGACAGCATGTTAAGAAAAGATTCGGGACTTCTAAAACGTAAATGCTTGAATCATGATAAAAACAAGCATTATTCCAGAATTGATTTTTTTTTTGTTATTGTGAAGACGAGTTCCTTGTTTGTGCGTTTTAAGTTTTCTGTAGTTTTTAGTGCATGCTGTTTAAATAAGAATGCGCCTAAAGTATGTCTTTTGGGACTCAAGTCTACTCTTTAACTGAGTTGAAAGCCTTGAATCCAGACCAAGGTATTGTCAAAGAGGGCCCTCTTTAAGTGTGGATGGGAGTAGGATGGTCAGAAAGTCCATTTCGCTGCGCCTGTTTTGTTTCAATAGTACAACACAAATGATTCCCACAATGCTGCTTTTCCCGTTCAAAGGACCCACTGCCAATCTTTATTGAATTTTCTTGTGTAGTCAAAGAAATGTCTGCTATCGAGGGTTGAAATGTAGCTCCTTTGTGTTTTTGGCACCGTGCTTGCTTAAGAGATATAATGGGGCAATCTTACCCCATTGATGCCTGTACTGATACCAATCACGCGCGTTATTTCATCGGCTCAGGGTACTTTTTGTGGTAGCTAAACTAGAGGGCATGTAAAGTACCATTTGAAAAAACACCTGATAGGTAGAAAGTCTAGAGCATATGGAACACTGTCTCATATAGTTTATGGAAAAATTACTCAACTTAGAACGACGTTGACTCAAACATTTCTCGAATCGTTGTTTTCAAGATCATAATTTACATCCTTGGGTAGGGGGCTTTGTGTACGTCTTTAGCTATATCTTTTTTTCCTTGCTATAAATTTTTAATATATATATATTTTTTAAATGGCGTAATTTGTACACCAAAATTATGAAATAAAAAATATAGATCACCGAGCTCGTTTAAGAGTAAACCGCCATCGTACCTGTCTATCTCTATTATCGTAGATCGAAACAACAAAATTCACCATGTTCTCGGAATGCGTGCGCTTATAGGCAAAGAATTATGGTCATTCACAACTTCTTTCACGTGTTTTAAGAGCTGCTTTAGCGTGTGTGATCGACTTACGCCATATTTACAATGTTACAAATTTGACCAATTTTGTAAATATTGACACACCGTATGCGCAGTACAGGATGTGCAGTCCAATACTGAGGAATCACCGTAAAATCTATAACTATTGCATTTAAAGGAGTTGCTTAGAAGGCGTTTAAATATGAGAATATTCTTAGCGCTTCTTACGTAAGGGGGTACAGAATTCCAAAGCTTGGCGGCCGGAAACGAAAATGATCTATGGCGCCATTCTTAAAAATTTGGTGGCATTAAAAGTGTGCCGGACCCTCTTAAATTGTAATTACATATTTTAAATTTAAGAAGTTCTTGTATGTAGGGTGGAGCTTGTTTATTGATACAACTATAAACTAAAACCATAAGTCCTGAAATTGTCTTCTTTGTTATAGCATTCTTATGTCAACCATATTTAATAAGAGGTCACTGGGCGTTCGTTTTCCATGGGCCAAGACAGATCTAAGAATATAATTATTAGTGTCTTGTAGCCTTTTCTTTTCACTTCTTCCAACTCCAAGCAATAGCGGACAGCAATAT
>NC_090878.1:27934230-27942347 GCF_036669935.1 Montipora foliosa
AAGCAGTTTCCCTTTTCGAAAATGGAAACTGCTTACTTGTCCTCAACTTAATTTAGCGTGTAGTTGTCGACAACTCGTCTCACACACTGCGTTGTTTAGTTGTCGACAACTAAATGTCCAGTCCTTAAGGGCCTCAACAGAGGAGTCAAGTTGTTATCGACGACTATTTTCAGTCGACAAATTAATTGAGTGCTCAACTGCTTATGTCATGAAATGCGTTTTCACGAACGAAAAGGGAAAGTTGTCGATAACGGGTCTTTTTTGCGGGCGCCTGGAAAAATACCGACAAAAGATGAGGAACCACTGACTTCAAAAAATCGTTTGCGTCGCTGGGAAATAGACCTCAGTCATGAACATGTTGGTCACAGGCGGGAGAAAACGGGAGAAAACGGGACAAAGCGGCCGCGTTTTTCATCGACAAGTTAAGTAGTATCCTTTTGAAAAGGAAAACTACTTTTTTGTCGACGACTCAGTTGATTTTCGCTATTTGTAGTCGATAACTTGATTCACAGCACACGCAATGTTTTGTCATCGATAATTATCTCTTTATTCTTGACAGCTTAAATGTTATGGATGACTACTTGCCTCGTCTGTGGAGGCCCTAACTTTTATGATCAGCGAAACCTTTACAAATATTTCCAGTCTTCACTAAGACTCTCGAAAATACATGAAAGCCTGCAAATACAGAAGCTTGCTGGAGAAAAAAAGTTTTCACGTCTCAGTTCCCGGCCGTAGCAACTATTTATTACTAAACCGAAACCGTTTGGCTGGTTAACCATCTTACATTTGACTTGCAAATAAAGCTTCAAAAAATTAAATTGACAGCAATTATTGAAAAACTTTGGTCTTAAGATTCCTTACCACGAGCAGTTGGCTGCTAACAGAAGATAGTTTGTGTTTCCGTGACAGTTGATCTTACGATGGAGCTTTATCGCGACATTCATTGGTGTAAAGTTGCATTTTTCATCTCGTTACTGCATTGTGTCTGGGGTGAGTCCGATTTCATCTTTAGTTAGTCACGATTATATATGAAAGCCTGTAAATACGGAGCTTGTTGGGGAAATAAGAGGTGCGAGTTAGAGAATGCGCGTTAAAATAAATGGAAGACACAAGTTAGGGAATGCGAAATGCAACATAGAAAATCCGGAAAAAAAATTGCGAGGTGCATGTGATGGGTCGAAAATGTTAAATAAAACGGCACTCCATAATAGGTAACAGAGAATCGAGGGAGAGAAGTCTTTGAAATATGGAATCTCTAAAACGGGGAAATTACAAAATGGGGAATCTCTAAGACGGGTGATCTCTAAAAGGAAGCATTATTAAAGATCTGACTACTGCAAAACCATTACAACATTGGCTCCCGTAACAAACGCTTCTGTAAGGTCCTAAACTGCAAAGTACCTTTTCAGCGCGCTCTATTGTTTGGTAAAATGCAAAAAAATATATATACATATATCGCTCAGTCTTAGGGATTAGATTTCTGCAACAAGGAACTAGTAAACAGTTTCACATGTTAACCATGAGTCATCTTCACTTTTAGTTTCAAATGAATCTACGAAACATTAAATTGACAGCAATTATTGAAAAAAGTTCCCTCTTAATATTCATTTACATGCACAACAGGTCGCTAAAAGAACCTAGTTTGTATTCCTGTCTAGTTTCATCTTGTACATGTGATGGAGCTTTATCGCGACATTCAATGGTGTAAAGTTGTATTTGTCATCACGTTACTATATGGTGTCTAGCGAGATGCGTTGGATATCATCTTTAGTTAGTCACGATTATGTATGGAAGCCTTTAAGTACGGAAACTTGTAGGGGACATGAGACTCGGGCATAGGAGTGACGCGAGATGAAAAATGCGTGATGCGAATTAGAAAATGCGAGATAAAAAAATGCGAAATGCCAGTTAGAAAATGTGTGATAAAATATGAACGATCCTAGTTTGAAAATGCGAGATGAAAAATGCGGGATGCAAGGTAGAAAATGTTAAATAAAAACGGCTGTCCAAAACATGGAACAACTGAGAATCGAAGGAGAGAAACTGAGAGTGGGGACTCTTTAAAACAGGGAATCTCTAAGACGGGTAATCTCTAGAAGGAAGAATTTTCAGAGATTTGATTAACTACAAATTCTTTACAATATAAGCTTCCTTAACAATAGTTTCCGTAAAGTCCTGAGCTGTTCCGTGTGGCTAATTCACAATACCTTTCGAGCGGGGTTTTCATTTTGCTGGTATAATTTGACAAAACCGTTTGGAACTTCCCTTGACCTATCACATCTTGAAGGACTATTTCTTCTCAGTGGAAACTGCGACAAGCCTCCAAACATAGCAAGTTCTTTTTTGCACTTAAGGCAAACACCGAAGAAAACTAGATTTATCTATGTTGACTTATTAGACCTCAAGGCAACTTTGGACTCTGCTTATTGTCATTAACATTTAATGCCAATGAACACTAAAGACCCATCTTACTTCTTCCAGTTTTCTCCAAATTCTCTGAAGGAGCTGTTTCAGTATAATCTTAATTTGAAAAGTTTGAAAGCTACCAAAATATTTTTAGTCATAAACGGAAAAAGCTGATCTAAACGCACTCTGCGCAATCCCAACAGAGGACGCTCGATGATACTCGGTCCGTTATTCTTCGTTGTATTGAAGATCTTTCTTAGGGAATTGCTTCAATATTTCAGAATAAAAAGTAGCGACATAAAAACATGACGTTTCGGCGACGACATGTCACCATTATCAAATGAAAATTATTGTAAGTTAGGTAGTGTTATATGTAGGATAGAGAGTGGGAAAATACATTAGAATAAATGAGGCGGGCAAAAGCATCTCCTAAATAAGGCACTCAAACTTTCCGCGGCATTTCTTTAAGGTGGTAAATTGCTCGTGACGATTGTTGGATCTTTGGTTGTGTTTGTCCTTCAAGTGTTTACCGATGACGGAATATTTATGCTCCTCGATGCGTAGGTGGAGATGACGGCTGGTGCATGTAGCCTATATAATTCGAATCACGAATTGCATTAAATTCATACACAACGCATTGTTGATTTACAAGTGAGGGTTTTGTTTCTGTAACTTGAAATCTTCAGAGATTTTCCTACTTGTGAAAACTGGTGGTAATACACGATCGACTTGTAAATCAACAATGCGTTGTGTATGAATTTCAATGTAACTTTAATGTAATTGCGTCATCGGTAAACACCTGAAGGACAAACAGAACCAAAGATCCAACAATCTTCACGAGCAATTTACCACCTTAAAGAAATGCCAAGGAAAGTTTGAGTGCCTTATTTAGGAGATGCTTTTCATAAGGAAAAAGAGACCGACTCTAAACACTCAAAATGACTCCATTCTAGCGAAACTCTTAATTTAAATTTTGTTCATTCTTTTGTTTTTCCCCTCCTCATTTATTCTAATGTATTTTCCCATTCTCTATCCTACATATAACACTACCTAACTTACAATAATTTGCATTTGATAATGGTGACATGTCGTCGCCAAAAAGTCATGTTTTTATGTCCCTACTTTTTATTCTGAAATGTTTGTCAAAACCTTTTTTTTCTTTGCTGACGACACTGCCTTCTTTAAGCATTGTGAATATTGAGCTTGAAACCGTCTCGCACTGGTTTAGTGATATTAAGAAAACCAAACTCTTAGTTTTCAGACCTAGGCCGAAAAGATTTAGCCTATTATATTTCTCTTGTGATGAATGGCAATGTTGTTGAACAAGTTGAAAGTACAAAATTCCTAGGTGTTGTTGATCAGGTCATGACCAGTAATTGGAAGACTCTTGCTAACTTTCAGACATAGTTTGGTGCTACTCTTGAAGATAGCTCCGAAAGTTACAAATGATTCAAAGAGCCAACGTCTCGACTCTCCTGTCTAGTGTCTTCATCAAAAGTGATCCAAAGGTATCGCAAAGGGACAAGCGGTGCAAACAGGTGTTACGTAACTTTATTTCTAAAGACGAGAATTCGGAATTAGACGTCTGGGAGCATTGTCTACTTTGCATTTACGCGCGTACATCACATGAAAGTGTCGGATGTGTCGCGGCATTGTGGACGATGTATCGGGTGATTCTACAAAGTCATACCCTACTTACAGTCTAATGACCTGTTCACACCCAAGCTTGACCATGTTTTGAACATGTTTAGTTAAACACGGTATTAAATTGTTTTCTTTTTAATCATGTATACTGATTTTTGTCGACTGCAAATCTAGCACAGATCAAAGCATGTATTGAAACTCACCTGAATCTCACGTAAAGGCCAGTTGTTTCTGTGAAGGATTTTTATTTTGTAAAACCCAGTTTAATAAAAGATGTCTTGTTGGTGTGAATAGGGTATAAGTCACTCTTGGCTTTGCATTATGCGCTAATTTATCTCCGTCTCTCCTTTTGTATTGTATCTATGGCTCTCTACGTACATACGTAACGTAAATAGGATATACCTTGTTCAAAAACGTGCAGTTAGGGCAGTTTTTAAGACTGATTTCCAAAGCTTTTAGCAAACCACTCTTTTACCCTTTAAACGTTGTTGAAATTTTTTAAGGTCTTAATGATCTTCAAGTTGGATCCTTGATGTATAGCTATTACAATAGATCGTTGCCACGGTCATTTGAAAACACGTTTACAACAGGAACTTAAATTCACAATTAATTTACAAGATCTCTCCTAATATGAGAGAAGAACGGACAGCATGTTAAGAAAAGATTCGGGACTTCTAAAACGTAAATGCTTGAATCATGATAAAAACAAGCATTATTCCAGAATTGATTTTTTTTTGTTATTGTGAAGACGAGTTCCTTGTTTGTGCGTTTTAAGTTTTCTGTAGTTTTTAGTGCATGCTGTTTAAATAAGAATGCGCCTAAAGTATGTCTTTTGGGACTCAAGTCTACTCTTTAACTGAGTTGAAAGCCTTGAATCCAGACCAAGGTATTGTCAAAGAGGGCCCTCTTTAAGTGTGGATGGGAGTAGGATGGTCAGAAAGTCCATTTCGCTGCGCCTGTTTTGTTTCAATAGTACAACACAAATGATTCCCACAATGCTGCTTTTCCCGTTCAAAGGACCCACTGCCAATCTTTATTGAATTTTCTTGTGTAGTCAAAGAAATGTCTGCTATCGAGGGTTGAAATGTAGCTCCTTTGTGTTTTTGGCACCGTGCTTGCTTAAGAGATATAATGGGGCAATCTTACCCCATTGATGCCTGTACTGATACCAATCACGCGCGTTATTTCATCGGCTCAGGGTACTTTTTGTGGTAGCTAAACTAGAGGGCATGTAAAGTACCATTTGAAAAAACACCTGATAGGTAGAAAGTCTAGAGCATATGGAACACTGTCTCATATAGTTTATGGAAAAATTACTCAACTTAGAACGACGTTGACTCAAACATTTCTCGAATCGTTGTTTTCAAGATCATAATTTACATCCTTGGGTAGGGGGCTTTGTGTACGTCTTTAGCTATATCTTTTTTTCCTTGCTATAAATTTTTAATATATATATATTTTTTAAATGGCGTAATTTGTACACCAAAATTATGAAATAAAAAATATAGATCACCGAGCTCGTTTAAGAGTAAACCGCCATCGTACCTGTCTATCTCTATTATCGTAGATCGAAACAACAAAATTCACCATGTTCTCGGAATGCGTGCGCTTATAGGCAAAGAATTATGGTCATTCACAACTTCTTTCACGTGTTTTAAGAGCTGCTTTAGCGTGTGTGATCGACTTACGCCATATTTACAATGTTACAAATTTGACCAATTTTGTAAATATTGACACACCGTATGCGCAGTACAGGATGTGCAGTCCAATACTGAGGAATCACCGTAAAATCTATAACTATTGCATTTAAAGGAGTTACTTAGAAGGCGTTTAAATATGAGAATATTCTTAGCGCTTCTTACGTAAGGGGGTACAGAATTCCAAAGCTTGGCGGCCGGAAACGAAAATGATCTATGGCGCCATTCTTAAAAATTTGGTGGCATTAAAAGTGTGCCGGACCCTCTTAAATTGTAATTACATATTTTAAATTTAAGAAGTTCTTGTATGTAGGGTGGAGCTTGTTTATTGATACAACTATAAACTAAAACCATAAGTCCTGAAATTGTCTTCTTTGTTATAGCATTCTTATGTCAACCATATTTAATAAGAGGTCACTGGGCGTTCGTTTTCCATGGGCCAAGACAGATCTAAGAATATAATTATTAGTGTCTTGTAGCCTTTTCTTTTCACTTCTTCCAACTCCAAGCAATAGCGGACAGCAATATTCTACATGAGGCAAAATATATGCCTTATAAAGGCGGACCATTCGTCTAAAAGAATAAACCTAGGAATCCTCCTTAACGTAGGGGCTTTGGCATATGCCTTTTTGACTTGTTCAGATAAAGACCAAAACAGGAAGCTATATGGAACATTTTTATGTGAGCTCTTGGGAAAGCGAGAAACAATTTTCGGAACGCGAAACGGGATAAAACCCAGTGAACAATTTAAAATGCTTTAGAATTATGGTAATCAAGTAATCGTTCATATTTAAACAGGTCTTTGTACAATCGAATTTGTGAAATAAGTTTCCAAAGCATACATTTCGGTACAATAAAAACATTCTCCGGCTAAAAATTTTTGACAAGCAATATAAGCTTTCGGCTGTCGATCTACAGCCTTCCACAGATAAAACGTTAAATTAGTGAAATATATACAGAAAAGGCGAGATAAAAGTGACAAAGAGAACGGAGTAAAAGTATGAAAATAGTGGCTATTGTTTATAAAGAATGATATACTGATTAGGAATCGGCTTAGAGTTATTGTCAGCATGCTTGGTAGCAGAGGGTGCCAGGCCTCTAGAGTTTTTCTGATACGAAAAGAGCCTTTGTCGATAACTCGAGAATGATTTAAATCAATGCGATGACCGAAAGACCACGCATGGTTTCTAATTACCAGGACAGCCTTAAGCTCGAGACCCCCACCTTTAAAACCAAGAACTATGGTGGAAAAGCGTTCTCAGTGTGTGCTCCTCGCCTTTGGAACGATCTCCCTAGGGACTTACGGAATTCACCTTCTCTGGAGACATTTAAAAGAGGACTAAAGACTTATTTATTTAACCAATAATTTTAACTTTTTGCATTTTAACTTAACTATTTTATTTATTTTTCTATATTTGTAATTTGTAAGGGCATTGAGACATAGTGTAATGCCCCAGAACTGCTTATTATTATATATTTGAGACACCATACTGACATTTAGAGGGATGAAGCTGCGATCCTATTTCTAACTAAAACTTGCGAAAGATTTACGGATAGCTTCAATGGCGCTTCTTTCGGTCAAACGCGCGATTCGGGGCCTACAAGTCCCACATTTCTCCGACCTTTTACATTTACAGCATTTTTCATCGCCAAGTAAAGTCTCTTAGCCAATCAAACGCACAATATCTCGGTGCACGTGAAACTAAACAAGAAAAAGCATGCAGGACATGAATCTGAAAATAATTAGGTCTCAGAGGACAATAGCTTAAATCTGGCAGGATAAAATGCAAAGGAGAACATTTGTGATCCATTTTAAGCTATTTTTCTTGCCAAAGTCTCGCCCACAGGTAGATTGCAACCCAGGGAGGAGGGACTCCCATATGAAAAGTACGGGGGTGGTCGTCGTACCTTTTAGGGTTAAAAGAGCAGTTTTGGTACTTCTTAGGGTCTTCAGCCTCAAAAGGTCCACAGCGGGAGCTTTAGCGGTACATTTTAGAGGTACTGAGACGAAAAATTATTACAGGAGACATTTGATAATTAACTATTCCTCAATTTTGTCTTATTAAAAATGCTGGTACCTCTTAGGAGTGAAAAATTTCATGCCACGCCCACAAGAGAGGATCTTGGTAACCTCTTAGGGGTCTTTTCAAAATTTCCGACGAGCAACCCCCCCGCCACCCTTTTATATGGGATCCCCCCGCCCCCCCCAAGTGGCAAGTGACGTCTGTTTTAACGAAGTAAAGATACATTCAAACCAAATTTTTTTTCTGAAAAGGAAAACTAAAGTTCGTTACTCACATGTAGCCGACTTCACCTCTTCATTCAAAATTTAAAGGCCCGGCGGACTGGTCCGATTGCACAGAATAATCA
>NC_090878.1:27942447-27952447 GCF_036669935.1 Montipora foliosa
CATTCATATGCTTTGATGTATGTGACTTCTACCCATCTATCACGGAAAAACTGCTTACCAAAGCACTCGACTTCGCCAATATCTACAGACCCATCAGTACCGACGAGAGAGAAATCATTTTCCTCTCCAAGCAATCTCTACTGTTTTCCAATGATTGCCCCTGGGAGAAAAAATCCTCTGCCAGCCGATTCGACATAACAATGGAATCTTTCGATGGCGCTGAAACATGCGAACTAAGTGGTTGTTATTTATTGTCCTGTCTAACCAAAAGTATGGCAACAGCATCGGCCTGTATAGAGACGACGGTTTGGCAGTTTTTTAACTCAACCCTCAACAGATCGAAAGAATCAAGAAGGGCTTCTGCCAATTTTCCGTCAAAACGACTTAAAGATCACAGTCGAAGCAAACACCACTAAAGTAAATTTCTTAGACGTCACCCTTGACCTCCAATCTGGAAAGCACTATCCCTACACAAAAGAAGGAAACATCCCACTCTACGTTCACAAGAAATCTAATCACCCCCCATCCATCCTAAAGAACATACCGGAATCCATAAACAAGCGCCTCTCAGAAATTTCTTCCGACAAAGAATCATTTGATAAAGCGAAAGAAACCTACCAAGATGCACTCAACAAGAGCGGCTACATATATAATCTAACCTACGGAAAAACAACTCCAGAAACCAAACACCGCAAGAATAGGCCTAGAAACATCACCTGGTTCAATCCTCCATACAGCCAAAACGTCAAAACAAAAGTTGGAAAGTGTTTCCTCACCTTAATCGGCAAGCACTTCCCAAAATCACACCCTTTGCACAGAATTTTCAACCGGAACACTCTCAAAATTAGTTATAGCTGCATAAGCAGATCATGACTAAAACTAATCTCGTACCCAGATCTCCCACGGTCATACGGAAGGGAGATCTGGTAAAGTTCGATTTCGAGCATGCTCAGTGCCAGCGAGGCCCGAAATACGGGCTTCTCTATCACTGAGCATGTTCGTACTCTCTATTGTGATTTTGGGTGATTTTGCGTAATAAACATGGATTTCGAGAGTATTGTTGAAGAGATTCTTTTGGGCAGAGGACAAGGAAACCTTAAACTTAAGCCGAAACAGAAAAAAGCGCTACAGGCGATTGTTTTTGAACGGTCGAGATTGTTTAATTGTCGCACCAACTGCAGAATCACTGAAGCGAGCGCTTAGGCTTAATAAACGAGTGCTATTTTTTTCACACCATGTCGTGAAAAGTGTAACTAACCAAACCGTAAATAGAAAGCGAAAATGTTAAAGAGTGCTTAGACCTAATCACTACAACGAGCGCTATTTTCTTGACACGATTTCGTGAAAAATGCAGTTAATCTAACCGTAAAATTCACAATTGATCACTACTTAATTCGCCAGTCACGCTTTAAGAACGAGAAATACTGTTTTGAATAAATTACATACTTCAACTTGAATTTATTAGTTTCTGAGTACCGCGTAGCCAGCTACGCAGAACTTTATTCGAGTAGCAGGGTACGTGGGGCTTTCGTCGGTACCATTTACACAAACGTCGCATTTTTTTCAATGATTTTCCTCAACTGTAAAGCTTTTCCGGTGTCGGAAAAAAACAAAACTCTCCTTCGCACAACTGGCATTTATTCAAAACAGCACATGCACTTGCGAAAACTAAACCTTCACTTTACCTTCACTGAGGTGCCCCACGAAATAAGCAAATCAGAGGGTAGATTGCATTGCCGCAACCTTTTTTTAGTAGCCAATGAAAAAAGATGTATTGTCGAACTTTGCCAGATCTCACATTTCCATTTACAGAGTGAGATCTGGGTACGAGATAGACTAAAACACCCCACGAGTACATACGGGTAACATACGAGTAACATACGGAACATACTGATACATACGAATACATACGACTAACATACGACTAACATACGAGTAACACACGGATACATACGACTAACACACGGATACATACGACTAACATACGGATACATACCAATACATACGAGTAATACGAGTGTTTTTCTCATAAACTAAGCTCTAATTATAAGCCTTGCAAGCATTTTTGCACGTCAGCAAACACGTTCGCGGTTCAGTTTGAGGGGCTTTCGTTAATTTTAGTCACAGTAAAATAAATTCACATGGAGTGCAAAACCCTTAGCTTGCGCTGCAAGATGACAATATATTTTGGACGTCGCTGACGTCGTATGACGTCATCAGATCAGCCATCTTGATTTCACTATTTCACCTTAGTTGCCTTTTTTAATGGCAAAAAAATCAGTGCGAAATGTAACCATGTACATGTAAAAATGTATCGATTTTGTTATTTCGTGTTGAGAAACTAGAAGAATTATGTTTAAAATGTCGAATTTTGGGAACAGTTGACACATTAAAAATCCTCAAGCAATAAACGAACAGCTCCTTAAAGTTTCAGCAACAGAGTAAATCTCCTTTCCAAAATTTGCAAAATCTGAGGGGGTGACATCCAACCCTTTCTCACCTCATTTACAAAACCCTGAGGGGGTGGCATCAAACCCCCCTTCCCCCCTCCTTCCTTCCCCCCCCCCCCCCCCCTTCCACTAAATAACTAAATATTTATTGACGGTATGTAAACCCTGTTGTATTGATTGGCAATCAAAGTTTCACTAAACCTGCAAAACTAGACAATAGAACAAAACATTTTGTCTTTACTCTGTATGTCAGACAACTGAAACTGGAAACTGCTAACTTTAACTGCAACTGTAACTGTAACTGCTAATGACAACGAACAATAATTCCGAAAAGTTATTTAAGTATTGAAACGATACTTTAGCTATAAATGTAAATATTTAAAAATTAAAATGACGTCAGAGGAATTAAGTCTTCAAAAACCTGAAATACAAACTGAATTCGAAATAGAAAATTATTAAGACAACTCAGTGATACTGTAACTGAAACTGTAACTGCTTAATGCACACAACTACTACATATATTACTTTGGTCATAAAGCGATCCTCAAATAGTAGACACACTCGGAAAACAATACTTCACACGTGGTTTCAGGGCTGTAAGCCGATCTTCACCTAGAGTCCGCACTTAAATTCTTTAGCTAACTATATACAAACGTTGTTATAATAAAAAGAACTTCTGAGTATGGACATTTTAAGTCCTGTGCATACATTTCTATTGCGACCATCACAACTCCTTAATTGAAGGTTAAACGTTCAGTCCTGCGTATACTTAATATTTCCTCGTTTGGCACAGGACGTCTGAAACAGGCAACCTACGACTATAACTGCCAACGGTAACAAAACACTGCTCATTCTAGCTCTTACTCAATATTTCAGTTACATATTAATATTTCAATATTTAAATTAAGAGAGTGAAATGAAACCTGGAATCGACATAAAAATAGGAAATAAACTTGGAAAGTGAGTTCGAGGCGATTTTCCGATATTAAAGTACCCGAAAATTGGTGTGCTATACATGTTCACTATGCAACGATACAAGAGGAGATTTGCAACGAACCGTGCATCACATCACATCTACCTAAAAATGTTCAACGTATATTCCTGCGTTTATAATTACGCTTTCTTGTTCTGGGGTCAGTTTTAGTTGCGCGGAACAGCACACTTTCCCGTCGAAGAAGGGATTTTTTCTGGTAATATGACCGATATTACAATGATAGTACGTATGGGTAAAGTCAGAGTTAAATTGAATGTTCCCATCCAGGTCTTTTCCTCTGATTCGCCTGTCAGTGTGGCGTATAACCACGTTATGAGGCTCTTGTCGATATTTATCGGCAAAGTCCTGGTTGCAACCGTAGCACTTTTTGGCTGAGTTCGGAAGGAGGCAGACTTCATACTGATAGGGTGACCAACCAGAATGCCACGCCTGTTGTGGGGCCAAAAGGGAAGCTGAGCTAAGTTGTTGAGACTGTTGGGAAAAATTTGTTGACATCGGGACCTTAAAAGGTTGTGCGAAGGAAGCCGGGACCTGTTGTTGTTGTGGAATTGCTGTTGGCGGAAACGAACTAAATTGTGGTTGTTGCGTTTGGTAGAATGTAGCACTCACAGGGGGAAAACTTTGGTGCTGTTGCGTCGTTGTCGAAGCTGTATAAATGGGTTGTTCTTGTAACACCACGGCAGATGAATTTTCCTGTCCACAGTACTGCTGTGGTAAATTGCAGTAAGGTTGTTGTTGCTGATGCATTGACGAAGGCGTGTCCTGCATTGCTGTGCTGTTGACACTCTGACTGGACATCGCAGAAGAAGTGGTTGGCACCCACGATTGTGACGTGTCGTTTCGTTTCCTTTTGAAAGCCTTTTGGATCTCGTTCGGCTTCATACCTTGCTCTTTAGGTGTCCTCCTGCTATTATATGCTGCTGCGAGGTTTACACTTGGTCCCTTTCTTCTCTGAAATTTTCTTTTGATTTCCTCGAGATATTCTTGTAGGCACTCGAGATCTTCGGCCACGGCAATCGTATCTTGGCAGATCCCGACAGCCTTGAAAACGCTGCACGGACAATCAAGCTGATGACCAGCTTTTACTGGCTTGACGATAAGAGGAGCTTTGCCATGCCTACTTTTCACTGTTCTCATTCTGGGATCATCAGAAGCCGCTGGCATGATCGCGCCTGGCTCATTCAAAAGCGCCTCTGCATTCCTGAACATGTCCTTTAGTGTAGTCGCAGGCACTACTTCGCTGGGTATGCCGAATTCTTCAACAGCAACAGAGAGACGTCTAAAACTCTGAGTCTCGGGGGTCGACGGAGTAACCTTTGCTACTTGTGGACTACTTTCCTTTTGTTTACCCTCATTGGTGACAACTGGACGGCACACCTCTGTGAAGAATCTCCTTAACAGTGCTTTCCTCTCGCCAGGTAACAGGTCTTGCCATTCGTCATAAGTTACGGCAAAGTTGATGTAGGCTTTGTCCAACCTGTATGGACCGTCCCCGTACAAGGCTTTCGCAGCGTCTTTGTGCAGACGTAAGACTCTCCCTTTGAGGCTTCGTAATGCCGTCGTCAGGTTGACATCTCTGTGACCAACACCATCTCCCAATTCATCAATCTCGACCTTGGACATGTAGTGCATCCACTCTATGGGGTTTTGGCCAAAACCTCTCCTGACGCCTGCACGGTCGCGAACGTATTTGGCCATCTTGTTTCTTAACTGGATTTCCTTGTATTTGGCAAAGTACTTTGTGAATTTAAGCGGGTTGTTCTTCGTTGTCGACTTCTCCAATTCATCCTATTTCTTTTTAAACGTTTCGCATTTCTAGTCGAATTCTTCTTCACTTTCGCAGTCATACAAGCAGCCATCTTCTCCCATTGGCCGCCCTCCAAAAATATCGGCCATAATGATTTTTCTTTCCTGGACTGGGAAATTACATTCTGATAGCTTCTTTTCGACATTTGCCTGGACGTGTTCCAGCCCCAGAAGGTGAATGGTACCGGTTGTTTCTTGGAGTATTCCGGTAAAAAGGGCTTCATCTTCATCAGATCCCAGTACATGCAAACCTTCAAGCTGACAGTTCTCTCGTTTAACAGATTGCCAGAAATACTTGAAGTCTTCAGTTGTCTTGTTCCTATGAACCAAGATAGGTCCAGGGAACCATGAGTGCTTGCCAGTGTCTTTCTTTTGCAAGCTTAAATTCTCATAAGCTGTTTGAGTGAAATAATACTCAGCGATATTGAAAGTTGTGTCTATGAGTAACGGCGAGAAATGAGTCAAACTGCCCGATCTTGTGCAAAATCGCGACACGTCCTTTATGGTTTGGTCGGTAAATGCAACGATTGAAGGCTGACGTCCATGACGAAAGATAACTTCCCTTATAAATGGGTGGTTATCATCAAGCACAACGGAATCTGAGTCATGGTTTTGTTCAAGAAGGGCTAGAATGACGTTGCTTATCTCGTCTTGGTCAGATCGCGATACACTTCCATAATTGAATTTGTAGTTGGATGCTTGCTTAGGATTTCTAAGGCGCGTGGAATCTGTCGTACTGCTTAAAATAGTCTCATCTGTCTGCCCAAGGGTTTCGGCTAAAATGCGCGGAGCTTTGTTGGAGACCTGGACGGTTTGTTTGCATTCTTTCTTAAGGGAATGCTCCGTAGGCCTAAAATCCGGCGAGTCCTGACTCTTGGCGTTTCCATGCTTTGCGGGAACGATGGGTACTGCATGCCCTGTGTCGAAATAATAATGGGTGATCATCATGTTCGAGGATAGTTTGTATTCCTTAAGATTTGCCAAATTCCCGTGAACTTCATTGTACTCTTCCAAAGTCATAACGAAAATCACGTACCGAGTGAATGCAGTAGCAAACGACTCGAGGGTATTCTTGTGAACCGCCCGATTACGTACAACAGCATAGAGCTCCCTCAGCTTCGCAGTCTTCGCTTTCCACACGCCATTTTTGCGACGATTGTATGTTCCACCAACGACTTGTCCCTTTTTGTTTCTGGTTACTCGAACTTCAGAAGACAAGACTAACTCTCCTTCCGCGGTACTCTTTGCTTCATAAAAATGGACCTGGTCTCGTTTGATGAAGGCTCCTGGCGTGTCGTAGGCTTCTAGGTCGTAAGGGTGCCTTAGATTGATCAAATCTGGCTGTACAACAAAAGTAACGGTTTCTTTTATTCGTGTCGGTTTTACTTTTACAATCTTCTCGTCTGGAACGTTGTGCAGTAGACAGATGTTGAAAATTTCTTCGAGATTAGGACTACTTTCGCTGTATTTGGGTAATCGTCGGTCATCTCTTACATATGCTGTTTGTTTATACCGATAACAGTCGTAATCATCGACCTCCACTTCTTCTTTAATTTTTACCTGAGTAGAACGTTCCTCTTCGAACGATAGTTTTTTTCTGATTTCATTTCAGACATCATCTTCAAAACTGGTCAAGTCAATTTGCTCGATACTAGCACGCTTCACATGGGTGTTACGCTCTTTTTTCTTGGGACTAAAGTCCTTCCTCTTGCTTGCCACTTTCTGAAATAAGGTGGAAAAGGAGAAATAAATAAATGTCAAGGTTTTCGCTGGAAACTTCTTGTGATGGTGTTCAGCCATTCTTCGTTTGCTTGTTTGTTAAGTCACTGTGTTTATCTAACCGTCGTAAGAAACTTGTAACTTGGTGAAAGACCAAAATTTTGAGATGTCATTGTTCGTATTTTGCCTCATTTGCGTACGGTTCTGCTCGGCCAGGCATCATGTTATATATATAAGTGCTTGTAAAAATAAATAATCAGGAAAGGTACTAAAAGTTTATGCTAATATTAAGGCAAAAGTTGTAAAAAAAAGTATTGTCCCTAGAGGTAGGTTTCAATTTGAAAAGATCTCGAAGACAGGGAAAAATAAATGTCATTACAACATTTTAAGGTAATTTTTTGGGCTGCCCCCCCTTACAAACCATTTATATTCGGCCCCACCCGCCTTAAAGCACCCCCGCCGCACAAAAAAATACCATCAGTCCCCTACGTTATGAAAAGTGAACGGTCCCTTTGTATGTGCTTTTTCGTCCATGTTTGGTTGAAGCCGGACGAATGCCTTCAAGCTTACCAATGACTAGAGTGTGTGCAGATGTGAAATGACATGCATGGCGCAAACGTACTTCCAGAGAGAACATCCGGCAAAGGCACCGTTCGGTACTATTACATTGCGTATACTTACTGCGCGGAATTTTACCATTTATTAGCGCCCATACACAGAAAATTGCGCATTTTTTTCTGGGCCGCATGTTAGAAGCCTGGCCTGGCAGTCATAATCAACTACGAAAGCAATTTTTAACATCAACAGTTAAAATTTAACTGCTTCATTTGCACTGCTTTGGCCTGTAATGCATGCAATGCCTATATCTACCGTTAAATACCAAAATACGTTTAACAATGCTGTTTAAGTGGTTTTGAACTATATTCTCGTTGGGTGCCCCTGACCGTACGTCCGAAGAATTATTTTTTCCTGATATTCTAACAACACACTTTTCAACGACAAATATAAACAGACATATAAGACTAAATAGCTACTGATTGTGTCATTCTGTGACTATTCAGTTGGCTTAAATCATAATGCAATCGATGGTTCGTTTGGTTTGCAAAACATGTGCTTTTATCTTTCATGTTACAAAACTAAAGCAGATTTTTGGTATCATCCGCGGTAGCAAAAACACTTCACTTACCACTGTTAGTTACATCTACATCACGGTTCCTTTCTCAAATGTGTCATCTGTAAATCAGTATTACGCTCTTCAATCTGTTCAGTGCACGGTAAAGATCGAACGCGTGAAGACCATCCACTGCGCGACAGGCTATTTTTTGCGCACATCAGATTACCACGCATGACCCCAGGCCACCAGTTTAATATCAAATATCTTTGCTCTTGTAACGCAAACTTTCCTTAGTCGGGGAAGTAATGTGTAATATTTTACTTAAGTTGTCGTTACTTTGCATAAAAATTTACTGGTATGAAATTTACTCGTATATTTTCGTATTTTTTTTACTCGTATGTATCCGTATGTTAGTCGTATGTATCCGTGTGTTAGTCGTATGTATCCGTATGTTACTCGTATGTTAGTCGTATGTTACTCGTATGTGTCCGTATGTTCCGTATGTTACTCGTATGTTACTCGTATGTTACCCGTATGTACTCGTGTGGTGTTTTAGTCATGATCGCATAAGCAATGTAAAAACAATTATCTCCAACCAAAATAAAGCCGTCATTAACAAGTCATCAAATCCACCCGCTCAAACTATCAACACCTGCAACTGTTGTGACAAAAGATCCTGGCCTCTAGACGGAAAGTGCAACGTGCGGAATATCATCTACCAAGCAGAGGTCACAACATCTCAGTCAAAGCAAACCTACATCGGTCTTTGCGACACATCATTCAAATCACGTTATAAAAACCACACATGTTCCTTTAGAAATGAACGCTACAGAAATTCCACTGAACTTAGTAAATACGTATGGGGTTTGGAAGACAAGAAAGTCGACTATCACATTAAATGGCGGATTGTTAGGCATGCGAGATCCCATTCAAATGTAACGAAGAAGCGTAATTTATGTTTGTGGGAGAAATACTAAATAATTTTTAGACCAGATTTGGCGACCCTTAACAACAGAGAGAGAGAGAGAGAGAGAGAGAGAGTCAGTTAAGTAGATCCCTTGAGCCAACAACGCATCACCCCCAGGAGGATCACAAATGGATTCACAATACAAGTTGAGGAGAAATTGAGAGAAAGTTACAGGAAACTCAACACTGGACAACTTCTGGGGAAAACTGTAATTGCCCTGAGCGGGATTTGAACCCACGTCCCCTGATCACTAGTCGGGTGTGATGACCACTACACTATCAGAACAACCATGATGGCAACATGGCAGATTGATCACTTAATGTGTGGCATTTACGTGGGACTCCCTAATGGGCCAGTTTTCTATGTGATAACGCTGGATCAACATGTGATTCACAGGCGGACAAGGGTAATTAATGTAAAGAGTCAGTTAAGTAGATCCCTTGAGCCAACAACGTATCACCCCCAGGAGGATCACAAATGGATTCACAGTCCAAGTTGAGGAGAAATTGAATGGTTGTCCTGATAGTGCAGTGGTCATCACACCCGACTAGTGATCAGGGGACGTGGGTTCAAATCCCGCTCAGGGCAATTACAGTTTTCCCCAGAAGTTGTCCAGTGTTGAGTTTCCTGTAACTTTCTCTCAATTTCTCCTCAACTTGGACTGTGAATCCATTTGTGATCCTCCTGGGGGTGATACGTTGTTGGCTCAAGGGATCTACTTAACTGACTCTTTACATTAATTACCCTTGTCCGCCTGTGAATCACATGTTGATCCAGCGTTATCACATAGAAAACTGGCTCATTAGGGAGTCCCACGTAAATGCCACACATTAAGTGATCAATCCGCCATGTTGCCAGCATGGTTGTCCTGATAGTGTAGTGGTCATCACACCCGACTAGTGATCAGGGACGTGGGTTCAAATCCCGCTCAGGGCAATTACAGTTTTCCC
>NC_090878.1:27957447-27979947 GCF_036669935.1 Montipora foliosa
AGGGGACTGGAACCTAGATTAAGCAAATACTTAACAGTAAAATATATAATAATAATAATGATAATGATAATGATAATGATAATGATAATGATAATGATAATGATAATGATAATGATAATGATAATGATAATGATAATGATAATGATAATAATAATAATAATTAATAATAATAATAATAATAATAATAATAATAAAAACAGAAAAGATTAATAAAGCATCAGCTTTTCACTTCCGACGTTGACGTTGAAAGCTGGCTCAAGTTCTTGAATAAAGAAGGTCTCTTTTATTTTACAATGATAGTCTGTTTTGCCCTTCGCTAAAATATCAAAATGATCCCACTTGATGTTATGTCCAGTGGCCTTGACGTGGTCAGCAATGGCTGAAGTATTGTCATTTTTAGCTAGGGCCTTAAAATGTTTGGTTTTTCTATCGTTAAGCCGCCGTTTAGTTTTACCGATGTAAAAACCATTACAATCCCAACAATTTGCTCTGTAAATAACTCTGGATTGTTGTGAACGATTAATACGGTCCTTGTAAGGAAAGAAAGATTTTATACATTGAGTGCTCTGAAAAACAATCTTAAGATTAACACAAGAGTAGAATTTGTACACACAAGATTTCAGGCGTTTAGCGACTTGGTTGCTTTGCAAACCTAAGTAGGGAAGTAGGATAACAATATCTTTCTTAGGAACTGTAGACACTGGATTGCTATGCTGATGTTGTCTGTTTTTGTTAAAAACATCGTTGATATGATAGTTGATTATGCCTTGTGGGTAGCCGTTCTGAAGAAGGAGTTTTCGAAGATCATTGAGGGCAGATTGTAGCAATCTATCTATCTATCTATCTATCTATCTATCTATCTATCTATCTATCTATCTATCTATCTATCTATCTCAATCGTGACTCGCTCGCACGCGTTTTCCCGCACATTGCGTCAGCCATATGTAATTGCTTCGAGCTTTGATTGGTTTACTGTGTTGTCTGTGTCCTTTATGATTGGCTAGAGTAATTACTTTGGTTTTTGTTTTACGACACTCAATTGAAAACGGCTCTATAATCTTGCAAATAGGGAGGAGACATCCAAAGAGCACATTATTCCATTCTTATGCTTGTACTTTTTGGCCCAATCCGCGAAGCTGAAAGTTCTTTGACAGTGTAATGGCTGGTCGAGATTGGCTGAAGTATAGAAACAAGGTAAGAAGCAAGATTGTAGTTATAGGTGTTAACCGATGAAACAATAGGGTGGAAAGGACAACCAGTTTTATGAAATTAACGAAGGCCATATAAAACGCCAGGAGAAAATCCACTCGGTAAGATTTTGTAAAAAGTTGCATCATCAATAATTCTATCCTTTCTCAGTTTCAGAAGATAAGTTGACAGACTTTCTTCCCTGGATTTAGTAGGATTGTGTTGTAGCTCTTTAAATTTGGTGGTGTCAGAAATCAAATGTTTCATTTTGTTAAGATAATCAAGTCTGCTAATTATTACAGCGCCATTTCCTTTGTCCGGTTTCGTGATGATAATGCTGTCATCATTGCGTAAATCAGTTAAGGCTTTCCATTCGTCTTTGCTTGGAATGTTCTTTTGCTTAGAAAAGTCATATGAGTAAATGTAGCTATAAGATATATTCTTTAATTTACTTTTGAGTTGATCCTGGTTTTCGTCGGTTAACGGAAGATCGAGCTTAATTAAATCACGATAAAGCAATTCAAAGGAGCATTTAACATCATATTTGTCAACATCTTTGGGAGGAAGACAGAACCGTAAACCACGCGCCAGGACACTCTTCTCGGTTTCAGTCAAGGCCCGATGGGAATAGTTGAGAATTATATCATCGTTGCTTAAGTTCGAGACTCTCGGGATTCCAAACTTCCGTTTAAGGTTATTGAGCTTCTTTTCAAGCTTGCAGGAATTGCGGTGTTTGATCTTTAAAGCCTTTGCTTCGATAACAGAACAAATGTGGTTGTAATCAAGTGGAGACAAAATGGTCTTCAGTGACGAGCGTGCTGACTAATAGGACAGTTGGAATTCCCGGCGGGTTGAAGTCTTTTGGGTCAATTCGTAACGCAATAAGTTCTCCTTAAATCGTCGACAAGCTCCTGTTCGGTGGAACTCTTCTTTGCTAAGTTTGAAGTTGAGAAAAGTTGGATAGATGTGAAATAGCTTGCACTTCTGTAGAAAACTGATATCCAGCGAAGCTTTGTTGAAGCGTGTTGAATCTCTTATATTCTCTAACGATCTTCAACGTCTGCTGGCCATACCGCTTAAAAACTGTATCGTAAATAATTTTGTTATTGGGCCATCGTAGTTTGATCAAAAATAAGACACTAGGTATTGTATTGCAGGAATTTCGGTGTTTGATCTTTAAAGCATTTACTTCAATAACATTATTATTATTATATATTTTACTGTTAAGTATTTGCTTAATCTAGGTTCCAGTCCCCTCGTCCGCTTTGTTATATATAAATAGCTGTTTTAAATTTCAACGGTTACTTTTGAAAATGTATGTAGAGCACATACGAAACGTCAAGTCATAATCAAAATGAACAAGTTCAATATGTTTATCACTGCTGTTTGTGTCTTATTTTTGATCAAACTACGATGGCCCAATAACAAAAGTATTACGATAAAGTTGCAAATTATTTTAACTAGAAGCATGTCACCTACACTAGGTGATATGCCTCTGTTGTAACTGGTTTTTATAAATATTGCACAGGTTTATACCTAAGTAGCAGTGCTATTACTATAACCCCTTAACACTTTTGTTGTATTAAATAATTGTCTTGTTTTGAATTCAGGCTTAGGACAGAAAATAAAAATAAAGCCAAAACACTGTACCGAAGTGGGATGGTTGCAGAGGGAAATAAACTTCTGGCTGCTGCTTCAGGAGTCGAACACAGCATGGTCCTCGGTTTTATTGAAGTGAGTTAATTATGATTTTGTTTAATTTGTTTCCTGAAACTTACAAAAACGAAGGCTAATGTTATCTGGTTTATTTTCTTAGATATGCCGCCAAAAATCTATCGACTATGTGGTTGCTCCCTACGAAGCTGATGCTGAATTAGCTTTTCTTTTGAAACAAGGCCATACAGACATACTGCATGTAATTTCCTAGGATTCAGACCTTCTTGTCTATGGATGTAAAAAGGTGAGCTTACAAGTAGTGTATGTTAAACTTCATAGATCACCCCCACTTCCTTTGTTTTTATACCCAATTTTGATCTTCGCATTTATGGTAAAGATAAAGGTTTATTATTTACCTTCATTTCTTCTATAATCTCTAAATAAATCAATCCAAGCATTCATTCTTGCACATCCATGCAAATAAGCATACAGAATAGATTATGGTTACAAATTAGCCTTGACATGTTTTGTTCATTGATAAATAATAGTTGATTTTGACTATCTTCATATCTTTGTGTCAGTGACAGCTAAGAGACTCCCCTCCCTAGCCTATTTGTATTGAAATCACTGGAAAAAAACTTTAAATGTTGTTCTGCCTCATGATGGCACATTGAAATATAAGTTAGTAATTTATCCCGAGATATTTTATAATTTTTTTACGATATTCCAATAGGTATTGTTCAAGTTAAAACTTAGTGGTCTGTGTCAGCTGATAGAGTTGGATAAGGTTTTGCAACACCTACAACTCAGCCAGGAAAATTTCCTCGCCATGTGCAGTGTGGCCGGATGTGACTACCTGGACAGTGTTAGGGGAATTGGAATCAACAAAGCCAGAAAGTTAATTTCCGATGAAAGCAACTTCCTTTCAGTTTTACAAGGAATGCCACATGCCCCGAAAGAGTATAGTTCAGATTTTCTGATAGCAAAGGCAATATTTTTGCACGAGACGGTGATCAAACCTTGAAATGGTACAACAGTACCATTAACGAGATGGAAGGACACTCCAAGTTGTCCAGAAATGGAAGAATACCAGATTATTTGTGGAAAGTATCCTTTTTGAATCATAATATTGTCAATGTAATTTTTGTCTTCTATCAGGTGCATGCTTCTCTCTAGCAGTTGGGCAGTCAGCCAATTTATACATCTTTCTTTTCACTAAACAACAAAACAATGAAATGGTTGGCACAACTTAATTTGCTGATCACGTGATTACTGGGGCGACAATTACTCATTGGGATAGTAGTGCCAACTTTCTCCTTAAAAAGGCTAGGTCACGCTATTTTAGGTAATTTTGTTTAATTTTGTTAATTATGAGCTCTAATTGTCATTTGCAAAATCACGGCCAGATAACGACTGAGAATGGTTTTCTAGCTTTGTAAATGACATTTTGAAATAGACTGATATAAATTTCAAAAAAGGTGGGCCGACGTTTTTCAAATTTACCCAAATTCAATCCATTTCAATCTTCTCCAGTTTTTGTCCATCCATGTCCTTTCTTGGCTTCCCTGTGTTTTGTTAGAGTTCTTCTATAGTTTTGAACAGTTATTTTGATATTTTAGTTAATTGTATGACCATTCGATCAGTGCTGAAATTGCCTGAAATTGCGTGACCTAGCCCCTTTAATTATACAGTCAAACCAAGTGAAGCATACCCCTCAAGATTATAGAGCCGTTTTCAATTGAGTGTCGTAAAACAAAAACCAAAGTAATTACTCTAGCCAATCATAAAGGACACAGACAATACAGTGAACCAATCAAAGCTCGAAGCAATTACATATGGCTGACGCAATGTGCGGGAAAACGCGTGCGAGCGAGTCACGATTGGTTTTGGTTTTACTTCTGATCGGATGAAAAAATGGCGCGAATTTTTTAAGCCAATCGCGCAGCCTAGTTAACGCGAAACCAATTACTTTTCGACACTCAATTGAAAACTGCTCTGTTAACGAATTGATTATTTGAATATTGAACCTGCTAGTCATTTCAAGAATGCAATAATGAATTGACTATTTGAATATTGAATATGCATAATAATAATGAATATATGTAACAACAACAACAATAACAACAAAGGATAGATAAATGTAATCAGCATGGTATGACTTATTTTCCTTAACTGTACAACAGCATTCTTTCTAGGGAATATGCCATTAACCTTGCTCTTGGCAATGTGAATCCTTTGGATAGCAATACAGTCAACTCCACTTTCCAGCTACCTAGAAAGGTAATACTGCTAGTGTATACACCTACATTTCTAGCTTAAGGACCATTAATTCTTGCTTTTCGTTACACCAATTTTCTTTCTGTGGTAAAAACCATAAACATTCCTTTTAATGTAGTTCAGGGAAATTACTTGTAAATATTCATACTTTGTTAATAGAAGAAACAATTCTTGGCATCCTTATTGTCAAACTTATTGTGACCATTCAACAATAAATTTTTCTTGTTGCCTCTTACAGGAGGGATTGTGGCAGGAAAAAGATATGACCATGTCAGTCACATCTCTTGAAGGAAAAACTGACTGGACTATTCCTTCATTTCCTGTCCTGACACTAAAGTTTGTCAAGGCAAGTGTTTCAGTTAAAGGTTCTAAATTGAATGCACTGTTCAAGGCGGAGGACGAGGTACGGTTGGAGCCTGGAGTTAAAGTTATATGTTCAAAATGGTGCTACATTATGATTGAGCATTCACGGTATTTAGTGGCATGGGAATTTAGAGAGGAATCTGCTTCAGCCTTACATCAACCAGCTGAAAATGGAAATGAAATTACGTCTTCAGATGGAAATGCTAGTGGAGATGAGGGAGACCACACCCTTCCCTTCAAGGTGCTTGGGGTGGCATTTAAACACCGACAGAGGCACTTGGAAGCTGGATTCCAAAAATTGGAAAATGGAGAGGAAGTGAAAGTTGATATTAAACTAGAACCAGACAATGACTATGACAGTAACACTATAGCTGGATGGTACACAGTTGGATATATTGCCAAGGAACTGGCTAATGAAATCCACCCACTCCTAAAAACATCAAACATTAAAGTAGAAATAAGTCACATCAGATTCCGATTAACATATTTACTTATTGGCTATTATCTTACTCTAAACATCACTAGGAAGGGTCAGTGGAGCCCTAAAGTTATTTCTGCTTCAAAAACAGTTCAGTAAATTTTAATAGATTATTGTATGCTAAAACAGTGGATAGTGTTTTGCGCGCGCTCTGATTGGCTACTAAAACATAGAATAACAATTGAATTGTTATTCACCTCCAAGCAAATGCACACGAAAATTGTAATTTTTGACAGTAATAAATTGATGCACAATCATCAATTTCACGTTATATTATCTCACTGTTTTTAGCATATACTGCGACAACTATTCACCTCATCGTCGGTGGCTAGCGGGTGATATTTACCTCGCTGCTTCATGGCTTGGTAAATATCAACCACTAGCTACTTCCACTTTGGTGAAGGGTTGTTAATTATCTTTTCTGATTCAGAACTGCTATTATCATGTACATACATGTAATGGAGACGAAAGGTTGGGAACATTAAAGCAGCATAATTTGTCACTTTCATCTGAAAAGAATCCCCAGCATTCGCCTTTCGTTTAAGTTCCAATTTCAGTTACAATTTGAGTTCAATTATGAAATTTGCATTATGTTTCGCTAATTATTTGTTTTCCATGTAAAACAGTATTCATTTTCAGGTCTTTTAGACAAAGCTGTACAATGTCAACTATAGAAATCTACAATGTCATGACTTATGGTCTAGTGAACTGTAGCACCTTGTGCACGTTATGATTGAATTGTGTGCAAAAAAACACTGTGCCATCATAACAACTTAGTACTTTTATAGCACATTAAATTTATTTATAATTGAAATGTTTGCATTATATTTACTTACTTGACAAAACTATCACAATATTCCATCTGAACAATGTAATGTTGAAGGCCCACTTTCATCATGGATGCTATATTGCCATGTGCTTCTTTAGTATCCATACAACTTAAAAACTTGATTTTAGTACAGTATTCATGAAGGTTGAAAATGGAACATAAATGCAAATCACAGAACTTCACTGAATTGCTACAACTGCCAATTTTGAAACTGGTGATGAATACATTAAAAAGAAGTGCAAAAATAATTTCATTAGATCCCGATTATTCACAGGCTTGAAGGTCCTTACTACACAGTGTGCAACTACATTGTAAGTTAGCAGCTAGGTGGTGGAGGCAACCGTTCAGGAGCCCTATGAAATGTTGCCCTTGCAGTTAGAGAATGCCTCTGTGGCAGTGAAGCTCTATTTGCTACGAAAACCCCTGGATCAGAACGTCTCGATAGTCTGACGCTGTCCAGTCTTTCAGTAGCGCCTGATGGTTCATTAAACGATGGCAGTGAATCATCAGAATACCGATGTCTGTGTCCAGTCCACTACTAAAAAGGCAGGTCTGGCTCAATTGTTTTACTAATGTGGTCAAAGACATCCCCAAGCTGGTCATGTAGAAGGGCAATGAACTCTTCCACATCATCAGTGCTGCTTGCGCGTGGGTGTTCTGGGGAGAGTCCTCGATCTTGGTACTCCTCTCTTCGTACCTCCAGACTTTCACAGTTTGCAATGACAGAAACTACAATTTCCCTTGTAAAACCTTGTATTCCTTTAATGGGCCTTAGGATGTCAATAGTGGCATAGTCTCTTTCTTGTTGAAACCAGGGCATCCAGTCTTCAAGCAAAAAATTCAGCATGTCCTTGTTGTACTGTGAGCGGGTTTGCTCAGAAAGGTCCCTTTCCATCTGCGGCTTTGTGCCAGTTTCGAACAGTTTCAACGAATTTTCCCTCAGTAGCATTTCCATTTCTTTGCATGAATTCTAGCACACCTCTCGAGAAGATCTCTTTACAATGTGGCACCGACTGTTTCTGCTTACCAGTCAATGCCTCATAGGTTAGACCAGTGGATGGATCGTGAAGGGCATCTCTGAGGTAACACAGATTTACCCCACGAATCGATCCTGAACGAAGGTACTCTGTGATACGTTTGAAGACATGATTATGATCCTCCCTTTCATGTAAGAATTCACCTGTCAAATTGCACAATTAAGGTTGGTAGAGATCTTTGCTGAAGTCTACACCACAATCTTGCTTCAGCTGCTTAATTTTGTGGCGAAACAGGTAAATTGCCATCAAGGATTTAAGGCAGTCCTTTGTATCATCTTCCCTTCCTGTAAATAAACATAGTACATGTACAAAATCAGTATAACTAAAAAATGTATGTATCCAAACCATCCTAACAAGACTACATAGGTACATAGGTGGATAGTAATAATCAAAACTTTGCAAAATAAACATCGAAATACATGTTTTTCTGTGATAACACCGGAAATGGCAATTTCAAAAGTCTAGCAATATTTTGTGTCTATAGGACAATATTATTGTTTACAACAAACAACCTTTAGGTACAGTGCTGAACTCCTTACTTTTTTTGACCAATTAGTACAATGTACGGTTAAGCGGGGGCTGTCAGGGGCCATGTGTTTTCTCATAAGCACTGATTTTTGAATTATTTTGAACTCCCTTTTAGTTAATTATATTTGCAGTACTCATCAGTTTCTTGATCAAATAAATAGTACAAAGTCACCTAAAAAGAAGGTAACATGACTCATCTATTTGCTGAAATTCGACTATGCAAGCGTGTCGAGGAAGACTTCAACTCCTTATTCATGTTCAGGAGGGTCTTGTAACCTTCACATTCCCAAGCCAGGGCAAACAAGCTATCCTAGGATACATTTGATTGCCTTTGCTTGGTGGCATATTTTTCATTTGTCTGCTTCTCTCCATCCTCTAGCGTCTTCAAATCAATGTCAAGACCAGAAATGACCAATTTCAGATCTTCTTCTAACTGCTGGCGCCGTTCCTTTATCCCTAAGCCACTGAAGAAACCTCTTCTGTTACAAGGCCTCTAATTTGCCATCTCCAAGGTCATAATCTCCTGTCCATTCATGTCTCATAGACTCTCTCAGCCCTCTTCGCATGTCACAGGCATCTGCCTTGACCCACCAGCGCCCATTCTTGTTGCAGTCTCTGATTTTCTTTAAGGCGGCCACCTGGTATCATAAGGAAAGTATATTAGGTGTTGTCAGAAGCATGTAACCTAGGCTGTCATGGCAATCGTAATAGTAAAACTCCAAAAATTATAAACACTGGAACAAAAATAATGCAAGCACCATGTACAAGTAATTTCATCAACCAAGTTTGCTCATTTCATGTAACCTTTTTCAACACAGATAAATGTACTTGAGGGTAACAGTAGCCACAACACAACTATTATAACCCTCGAACAAAACTCAAAAGTCAAAGTCGCATACATGTAATTAATGGGCCATTAATGTTGCAGTAATAGTAAAGATGTAATACACTTTATATCATAATATGCTTATGGTATGAATTCAATAAGACATCTCTCGAACAAATAAATTTAAAAAAATAGAAATGAAAAAAAATTGATATTTACAAACCTGTACATTAATGTCCCTTGTGAAAGCTATAGCCTGGATGTGCCGTTGAATTGTCCTGACAGAATGACCGGCCACATTTACTTTCGCCTTCATGGGGTCTCAATGTTTCTTTAGAGACTGTCTTGGCTGAGGTCGCACACCATGAATTTCTTCTATTTCAGTTGGATTGTCACCTTCAACAACTTGCTCCTTATCCTGCACACTCAGCCGTGCCCAGAGAAAGCTTACATCTTGACTTGGAGTAAATGTATTTTCATCATTGGTTCTTCCATCAGGAGGTATTGATATGTTTACATTCAGTGGTTCCTGGTTGGAAGCATCAAAGGGGTCCAAAGCAGTGTCTGGTGAGGTTCAGCCATCATCTCCATATACTTGTTGCCAGGCTTGTTGCAAGATACTGTCAGAAGAGCCATCAGGCACTGTGTTGGTACCATGCACCTCAACTTCACACGATTCCTCATTGACATGCTCCTCTTCTAAAGCACTATATGCAAACCCTGGACCTCTCTGCACGCAAACTCATTTGTGTCCAAAATTTGAAAACATAGTTGACTCCCACTGGATGTAATCAGGATCGGCTTTGACTTTATTTACGGAATCTAAAGCAAAGTTACGGATGTTGTAACTTAGAAGTCCAAGTGGCATCCTGTCAATAGGCAAGCGAGGACCAATTTCATCAGCTCGAGGTGTTCGAAGACCTTTGGCTAGATAATACAGGATATTATCCTTTCCATTCTTGTTTAAGACATGGATTCCCTTACAGCAAAGGTCAGTGAAGTCTGATGGAATAAATTTCTTAAGTTCATCATACTACAGGGCAGACAAGTACCGCCAGAACAAAGTTTGCATCAAAGCACTTAAGAATTTGCTGGTCATAGTTGACATCAGTTAAAGTAATTTTGCAACAACATTTCCATAACAGGTCGGTTTGCTGGCATGACGATGAGGAGAATGACTGAATATTGGAGATAATGGAGTCTGAAATTCATGAGAAGCTGCAGGGGATGAAGGTGTAATCCCAGTTGATGTTTCGACTTGTGCTGCATCATTAACTGTGTTCTGTCCTAGTCCTCCTGAAAAGTAGTTGATCCCAAGATCATCCTCAGCTTCATCCAGTGTCTTGTATTTTTTCCTCAGGAAGGAGCTCACTTGATGTCTACATGCATTTGCTACAGAGAGAGAAAAAGTTAAAGGGAGCATGAGAATGGATGTATGCTTGCATTTCATTGAAATGATGCATCTGTAAATATCATATTTAGATAATCATTTAGTTATAATTGGGCTATTTTAATACTATTTTAATTAAAATAAGTTTAGTTTCACTTCTCAAGCCATAAATAAGTCATTTTTTACCTGATCTCTTTGGCTTTCCACTGGTCATGATACAGCCTCTGCACATTTTTTTCCCAGAAGACAGTGCCTTTCAAAGCGGGCCAACAAAATGGCTGGTTCTCAGCTAAAGGAGTGAAGAGAGCAACGTATTCCGCCAAGGCTCTTCTCTCCTGTGTTGACCAGGATGGGGGCTGAAGAGATTGATCATTTTGAAACCAAGGAATATCAAATTAAAACAAGACTAAAATGAAATAATTAGTATTTGCCACATACGATATAGCACGAGCTTAGTGACTGCACTGCCTGTAGGTTTACCTTTGATGTCACATTTCTTGTGCAAAACATTGAACTCTCTTGATTCAGAAATCTTTATGAAATGAGATCTGTGTTGACTAAAACGTTGCGTCAAATCTTACAACTCTCAATTCAATTTTAAGTCATTGATAGTATGACTGCAGCAAAGGAATAACAGATACAAATTTAGCAAGAAAAGCTTTGAGTTCTTTGTAAAAATAATAAGCTTATAATTGCATAAATAAATAATCTGAATACGTTTTATAGATATTTTTTAGTATGTATGTTTTTGTAAATCATTTTTGCTGTAATATTTTTTTCTGAATTAGCTAGAACTTATAGTATTTTAATTTAGTGTCCCCTATTAGTAGGCCTTACATGGCCAGCAGCTAGAAGATCTGACACTGAAATAAAGTTTATCGTCATCATCATCATCATCATCATCATAACTCAAATTCATTCTAAAACTTAAGACCAGCGGTCACGAAAAACCGAGCAAAATCTGAATTTTGTGGCAGAAGTAGAAAAATGGATTTCCTTCATCTTTGGTGTATGACTAACCTTTAAGTAGGTAAACAATGTGGTGCTGTTAATCCTTGCCTGAAACGCTCTTATTCGGGGAAAATTAAGAAAAGCGATAAGAGGTCTGCATGTCGCGAATTTCGCCGAATACAAGACCCAAAAACCACAACTTTTAAAAGAATCTACGTTCGTTTGAAGTGACGCATGAAAATATATGGATGCTTGCTATCGAAAGAAGACCTCTTTCTGACTCGAAAAACGAGAGTTTTGTGGTTCATAAGGGATTTGGCAATTTTATACACTTCTAAGAAAACTAGCATGTTTGGCGAGTACTTCATATGGCATTTTAGTACCAAAAGTCAAAGGCACTGTTAGGCATGTGGTATAACTTGATATTTCTTGAAAGCTCGGTTTTCGATAATCCGAGCCTTTAGCTAAATCACGTCTGAAAACCAGCCCGGGTTCTTGTTTTGACTTTCCAACAGATGCTGTCAAAGTTGACCATTTTTCATTTCGAAGTGACAGAAGGAATGGTGGTAAACAACCTACTATGAAACGTCAACGGCTACAAAAGCTTCGATAATGACACCGTCATCCCCTTTTTAGGCTGTGCCGCTCTGGCGCCATTATCCTTTCCTATCTATGAGCTCAGACCGAAGAGGAAAGATCGAAACCCCTTTTTGCCTTCAATCATGTTTCGTGACATCAAATATGCAAATTGGTTAGGCCGAAAGGTCAAGTTTCACGTCAGGTTGCGTGACACAAGTGGACGTGAAGTGATCGAATTTAAAAGTTTGCGTTTTTTCACATGGTCGCTTATCCTCTCAGTTTTTTTTCTTTTTCATGCCCTTGGCAGTGATATACGTGCCTTACACAGCTCAGGATGTAATGTCAACCCCAGTCAGTTTTGGTAGCATGAGGACTGACTTTGGGGTCACTGAGAGCGTAAATTCGACAGTGATCTGGGATTCTTGAACTCTCTGATGCGTGCACCTATTTAATAAAAATGTAAATGTTGGACTTGAAATCCGGAAGTATTGAGGAAGAGTCATCAAGCGCCAAGTGGAACCAGAATATCTTCCAGCCCTGGTCAATAGCATCTTAGTGATACCGTCAAGCAAATGACCGACTTGACTGCCATACACACTATGATCCAAAATCAAGAACTTGGATGTCAAGCCCTACCCGAAAATACTGAGTATACGCTTAAATAGATTGAAACTACATAAAAAGGTTCAATGAAAGTTGAACCTTTGCGGCTTATGTGACATTTGCCTGTCACATAGCTTCATCCACATCGGCTAGCGTCGCCTGATTCAGTAGGAGGAATTGATCTCTATGAAAGTGTTTCTGTTGGGCCCCATGATAATATGATAATCAATATCTTCAAATATTCATTACGGCTATCAAATGCATCTTGTGTATAAACTAGTTGTCGTCTTCATGCCAACTAACTTACATAGTGGAAAGGTTATTATTCAAAACTTTATGAAGGCAACCTTACCGTGTAGTCCGTCTTAAGGTACCGTTTTGCCTCCTTCAGCGCTTCTTCTTGTCGTTTGGCCCAAGTAAGACCCATTCCTTTTTCTCCTTTTTTCTCCTGTGAGCGATACCTTGGAGATCTTCAAATGCCTAAGCACCTGTCGAGCTAATGTAATGCAGCCCTTGAAGTGACTTTCTGGTCGAGGCCGAAAATACACGCAAAATTCGTAGCAGGGTACTACGACTCATGGGTGTGAAGTTAGACTCTGCAGAATAGGCTTCGTACTGTCTCACAATTCGCTCAGGAATCAAATTCCGAACCGCATTAGGAACTTGCACGATCTCGTTATTGGACAACGTTATTGTCTTAGCTCCAAATGGAAAGTCCTGTATAACGTGCGAACTGGTAATAAAATCCAAGAAGTGAGACAGTTTCGCTTCAGGAATAACTTCCCTTGGTTTTGATTGGGTCCGTACAGGTTCTCCACTACCGTGAACTAGAGCATGTTGCCTAGCGACCATAAAACGAAACCTTGTCAGGCCTGGGATCCAATCTCGAATTCTTGCCAAGCTAACTTAATCCGCCATAATGGATAGTATCTGCCTACGAGAATCCCATGCGCTTGCATTTTTATAGCACTTTGCTAATGTATCCATCAAGACTTCATCTACGCCATCAGAACCAGTGTGATTTTGAGACGCTATAATAGCCTTCCAGAGTCGATCAGCATCATTTGGAGCAATTTCATCAAGGACGGCTGAAATGGCTTGCTAAGCTTTGCGTTCGTGTTGCCTTTTCGTCCTTCCACTAGCCTCTTCCCATGGTGTTTTCAGAGTCTACCTTACAGGACTGATGTCTCTACTTTTTAAGAAAGTATTCAGGTGTTCAGTGGGTCTGCAGACACTTTCCAACTCAATGCCACTAGAGCTTGTCTGATCTGCTTCTAGCATTGTTGGTGGTAAATACAAGCTCGATTCAGGTGTTGCTATCTCTG
Source organism: Montipora foliosa (assembly GCF_036669935.1). NCBI lineage: Eukaryota > Metazoa > Cnidaria > Anthozoa > Scleractinia > Acroporidae > Montipora > Montipora foliosa. The sequence goes on from NC_090878.1 coordinate 27,971,478, forward strand.
GCAATTGATGACACCTACTATCATGAAAGGGTGTGCTTGTGGCGGGTTGGGGGTGTCGATATAGTTTTCTCTTCCTAGAAGGGATAAAATATTATTTACAATACAAGTATAAAAAATTTTCATATCAGAAATCAATCATTGAAGCGCTAGTAATTAGGACGGTACATTAAACAAATAAAAAGTAGAATTTAATTGGTATTTGACTTTAAAAATAGTATTTGTAGTCTCTTGTAGAGCTTTTTAAGATGAAATCCTCGTGTATTGCGGAAGTGAAAAACCCAGTAATAAATATCTGACAAGCAGAGCGACTTAATTGACCAATCCACACGCTTCATAAAACAAATGTTCTTCACTTATGCATGCTCCTGTTTGTCACTGCTACTCGCCAAAACGGAGTGCCGAAGACAAGTTGTACTTACCTGTTTGTCAGTGCTTTAATGATTGATATCGACATGTTCAAGCTCTTAAGATTGTAAACAGAGGACTGAGCAATATTTTACCTAATCCGGTCTCCAGCCCTTCCCTTGAGACATTTACCGTTCCGGAAATGAAATCATGACTACCAGATGTTTCTTTTTTTTTAAATAGCTTTTTGCTGATAAATACAATGTGCGAGCCATGCGAGTCATGGCTGCGAGCCATGACTGCGAGTCATGCGAGCCAACATGCCAGTCACAGTTTTTGAAAGCTAACCGTTTTAAAATAGGTGCTTAGACTTAATAACTGTTTATCAGCGCTATTTGAAATGGGTGCTTAGACTTAAATGCAAAATTTGCATCGTTCGCAGATTGTCCAGCCCCAACTCCAGGAGACAGATAAATACTTTCGAAGTACGTAACCAATTAAAAAGAAGATAATTATTCTGATTATTCTAAGTTAACTACAGTAAAACCCGCGTATTAGAAACAAGGTTTTATCCTAAACAGGTTCTTATAAAAGCTGCGTTTGCTGGAAAATTTGACCAATAAGGTTTAAATTAAACAGGTTTTTATCTAAAAGGTTGTATTTATGGTTAGGTAAAATGTGGGTAATTTATGGGTGTAGTCAATTATTGGAACTGTGCTTACTGTTTCCTCCTCTGAAGAGTGGTTCTCAGTTTCAGGATTTTCCTCGTCATTTGATTTTGTTTTTGTCATCCTCTCACTTTGCTTCTTCATGTTACTTATTAAAACTCTGCAGTTGCGACAAACACCTGTAAAATAAATCCTTCAAAAGTTGGAGTGTAAAAACTCTATGAACCATATTACTCAATCTCTGGCAAGTTACAGCAGTAAATTACAAAGAGATTAATAAAAGCTCGTCAACACATACCTGCCCCTACAGAAATAAATATTCCTGATTTTTTCCATATCAAATGGCATGCCGTTTTCCCAAGCCCCCTTTCTGCTCTTGCCACTTTTGCTGGCTTATGTTTTGAAAGAGGAGGTGGAACTTGGCATTTATTTGATCCTCGACGCCAGCCGATGCCGAGAGATGAGCGGTGATGCAGACAAATCGTCATTTCCGAAAGGTTTAACTCCGTGTCGGATAAAAATAGCCGCTCTTGACAGAATAAGTTCAATTTCGCTCTCTACGTCAGTCAACGACAGGAACGATTTGTAACCTGCAATGTCCCTATTACAGTTTATAAATGGAATTACTTCCGTTGATTTTATCCTGTCTTTCGGGTCAAAAGAACAACGACCTCCTACTATGGAGCTGAAAGAACACTTCACTTCCATGATGGCTACAAAATTTAAGTTTGCGTTTTCTCACAAACCATTTTCATTGACTGCAATTAAAAATGACAGTTAAATAAGTTTATTTCGCGGATTCTTATTCTGATTACGTATGCAATATACTACTCTCTGGCTAGCTCTTGCACGGTAAGGAAATTGTTCACTGGATTTTCCCAAACCGGAGGATGTTAAATTTATAGCTTTAGAATACTTTTGCCTATTGCCTGGCCTTGTTTTTGTCTTCAAAGAAAACGTTTGTGGTACAGGTATTTTTGCGGAGTGTAATTGACAACCCGCATGTTGTTACCGGCTCTATTTTGTTAACAGCGACTAAAGGTTGCGCAAAATTTAAACCGTTTTCACGAGAAAAGACATCTTTATATTAGAGTGGATTTTTTCCCGAAGCCAAGACTTACGTGTGGCGGCAAAGCCGATGGCTGAATGACTTTCAATATGTCCCTCTAGGAAAAAAGTCCGCTTTGTGTCACGATATTTAATAACGCAAGCATCACTAAATCAAGCTGGCAGCGTTCACTGAAATGTGAGTAATTTCAAAAGTGTCTTGTGAAGCACATGACGGATAACCCAACCTGATTCTGATATATTATTCATAATAATATCAATGTACTGCTCAGGCACAATTTTGAGCAAAGTTTCACTTATACCACATAGTAAAAACACTCTTTGAATTTTAACACTTATTGCGGGATTTGTCGTGTGCAAACGGGAACCATTTTCCTAAAACGTTGTTTTGTTTTCCTAACCAAAATCTCATTAAGCCAATATCTTTGTTGTCAATGTTCGCAGACAGCAAGACAATTTGAATGACCACTTTCAAACCTCTTGCGGGTACTTTCGGGATCCTTGCGGTAAAATTAGTTTTTCTCAATTTTCTCACAATTAAGGCACTTCTAAGGGAAGGGAAACATACCACGTTTTTTTCCTATCAAACGACTTTTTGTAGCCAAAAATTCGGAGAAAACTTTTTTTTATTTCTGCCACTAAATGCTCGGTATTTCCTGACAGCTGCTCTTAAGAGGTTTTCCTTCATTCAATTCCCTTCCAAGTCAGCAATTGAACGATATTAATTCATTCTAAAACTTAAGAGGTTTTCCTTCATTCAATTCCCTTCCAAGTCAACAATTGAACGATTAAGAAATTGCAATGTGTTCGCTAAAATCACTTTAAACCTAGTTCCTTACCTTTTCGGGTTTAAAACTAGATAAGGACTTCCGTGATTTTGGATCAACTGTTGGACATCTATTAAGTTTCTCTACGGGTTTCCCGGGAGTTGACCCGCTTGGTTTGGCCGACCTCTTCATCTATGACGGCTTCTGTTGCCAAAACTATTAAGGGTAGACCCGGGTAGACCCCAGAAATTTAAAAGGTGAAGGGTTGATTTCTTCTCTCATACATATCAAACAGCTCAAAGTGACCAGAATAACGATCGCCGAGCGAACAAAAATGTGTGAAATTTAGAAATATAACAACATGGCGGTCGATCCAACCACATCAACTTTGAGGGATCGTATAACATACACGAAGCTCGAACGCAGTAGTTTAAAACAGCCAAAACGACGTATACGTATCTATCTTCGTTTTCTGATTGTCGATTTTCACAAGAATCACAACACGTCGCAGTAAATAGATTTTTCTTGAGAAGTCTTCCCTCTGAAGCACACTGTTCTTTACCGCGAAGGCCATTGTTCAAATGGAGCTTACCGATTGGCCGAAATTTGTGACGCACACCGCCTGGCTAAGTGGTGTCTTTGTGCATAGAGCATAGAGCCTTCTGCGCGTATTGTCTTAGGATCGAGAGGGTAGTGGGAAATGCGTAGATTTCTCTGGTGGATACAGTAGAACGATTAACTTAACCTGCAATGGCGTCGAAAGTCACGTAACTCGAATGGCGTTTTAGTTGATCTTTGAACAAAATATACCCTTATAAAGCTCAATAATGGCAAGTCAATTGGATACTGAACAAGACAGGCGGTGGAATCTTAAAAGTGACGAGTAATGGACTTCGACAACAATCTGTCGCCCGTCGAGCCGAAATCAAAGTGAGCTGCATTTATGATATTTTCTCAAGTGTGCTGTTATGTAGAACACTGAAACCAAATGGAAAATTATCTGGTAACTTATGGGTTCAACAAAGACAGAGAACGAATCAAACACCTTAAGTGGATCTGCGATCAACTCTGCACAGTCTTCAGGTAAAGAAAAAATAATAATAATTGGAAATGAGACAGCCAAGAATAATTTGAAAGAAAGCTTGTCTATTTTGTGCTTCATTATTCAAGGAAAAGGTTCTTCATGGAAACGGTTTGATCCTGAAATTTTAGTTTGTTGTAATATTGCGCATATTTGACACGATTGAGTTTTTTCTCTTCACGCACTTAATGAAATACGAAGGGGTTTTTGCCTCTAACAGCAAATATGTTGTTTGTTTCAAAAAATTGTTCGCTGGAAAAGGTGGCCTTTACGATTTCATCATGTTTTATAATATGCGAGCTTAACTGGTTAGTTTTTATGACAATAGTAAAGCATTTTCGTGTCAAAATGAGGTTAACGTCTTTCTGTTGTGCTAACTTAATTAAATATAAATATGCATTCTGCCTCGTGAGTTTGTTAATCTCGTTAACCAGCAATGGCGTCGAAAGTCATTGCAACGCGAATGGCGTTTTAGCGCATCTTATGTTGTTTGTTTCAATAAAATGTTTCGCTAGAAAAGGATTTCTGTGATGTTTTCTGCCTTTGTGAATTATAATATCATGTTGTGTATTGAATTTTCGAGCTTAAGGTTAAAATGTGACACGGGAAGATATTTTTAGTATTGCTCTGTAAGCAGGAAAGGTTCGCGAAACAGGTCTGTTGGAAGCGTACTTGAGTTTCAACAAAATGAGCCCCAAAATCAGCAAAAAATTGTGACGCCGATGAATAATAAAGTAGCTGCTATTTCCAAAATGATGGAATTACCTGGTGATAAATAACCTTGTCTTGGAGAGTAAATTTTTGACTTTGCAGAAACAATGGTCAACCTCAAGAGTTTGGGCGGTTGTGATCTTTGTTTTGAATTCGCTCATTTATTGTCAAACTTTATGACACTTGACAGAAAAAGAAACTTACGAAAACCCGGTATCTTGCCATCACTTGACACAGATGCTTCACTGTTTGGCGAGTAAACATGCCGCGGTAACTTAATCACGGCGCCCGCTGGATTCCGGCGATGTCACTTTCGATTTTTCGATTTATTTTTTGTGCAGCCAAAAGTACAATAACAAAATTGAACGTAGCAAAAATCTCGCAAAATGTTTGTTGCTGATCGTAACTTTTTATATTCTATATTCACGGTTCAAAATTAATGTTGTTTTCATGTCGTAAATCTGTTATTCTCGAGCGACCGTCCTGGAAACTTCCTTCTGCTCTTTCTAAAAACTGTGTATCAATATTTATTTACTTTTGCATCTATATTTGTTTTTGCATAAGGCAAGCTAACAAAATCTGTACCTTGCTGAGTTCGCATTTGTTAGCATTGATAGTATTTTCGGTCCAATGTTCCTGTTTTACGAAGGAGTAAATGTTTTAGGTCACCTATCCAGATACTAACCCCGCCGGATAGCGTTAACTTTAGTAAACTTTAGTATTCCAAAGTTGTCAGATGCTCAGAGGGCACGCTTAAACTTGTGGTGTTGTGAGGGAGCTTGAAAATTATCAACATGTCAGCCCAGAAGACAATGTTTCTCACGACTCATTTATTTTCTTCAATCTTTCTGGGTTCAGTGCTTTGCTAGTAACCACATGTCATCTCAGGCTATTTACTCAAGACTTCTACCATGACACTACAATGATAGACAATACCAATACAATATCGTGCACTGTTAGAGCTACATATTACGCAAGGACAACATGAATCTCCTGGAAGGCTACACACAGCTCAGTTGACATTTTATATGGAATAAATCGCTGTGTTACTTCACTACCACACGTAAGCAATGCGTGTCTATTTTTTTCTAAAGAGGACAGGAATTTCTTCTTTCAAGTGGCAAATGATTAATTAATTAATAGGCCGGTAGCTAGGTTTTTAACTTTAGAAGAGGATCTCTTTTGTCGTACGAACGTGTGAGGACCTGTGAGCCAAAGGGCCTCTGCTGGTATGACTTCTGGGTGACCCCTTAAATGGTGTTAATGACCCCCCAACTTGAAAAAAATTGTCTGGAACGGTGCACGTACCACAGGCAATCTAGTGTACCCTCACGGAGGGTCTAGTTACAAATGAAGTGAACATAAGTAAACAGACAAAATCACGACTCCAACATACCATCTAACATCAGTTAAATCCAACGGCTACTACGTGGTGTAAGCCTCGCACAAAACGAGAGCGCATTCCAACGATCTGGAAGCATTCCTCTTGTTCTTCATCGTCAGCTTTTTCCCGTCGATATGCGACTGCTTTTTCCTCAATAGCCACGAGTCTAAATCTTCATAATCACAGGTACGTGACTCAGAATGTTTTACGAAGTCATGATCATGATCGACAGAAGACGAAGCTTCGCTTTCAGACATATTTTCCATTGTTTACTCAAGCAGCAGCGAGCGATATGTTGAGTAAGTGACGTCATTAGTCCTCGCTCCAGGCTTTCTCGAATAAGTATGCAGGCGACATACCAAAAATGGTGGATGCTATGAAAAACAAGTATTTCGAGGTAATAACATTGAAATGTTGGTGAAAGTAAGTTAAATTCATGTGAAAAACGTATACAACATTTTGGCGGGGTTTCCTCGAGGATATGAGACTTTTTGAAAAATCGTGTTTTTTCGTCAGAGTACCCCTGTAATAAACTAAAAAAGCGCTCAAGAAGATATCGCCGTTTATTACAGAATATGGCCGCCCATCATGCACTACCTAATCTCAAATAGATTTTAAACAACAACTGCATGGCATATTATATAAAACTAAGCTTGGCTGAGAAAATTTTAAAAACCCTCCCGTTATTTCGTATGGAAAAGGGAGATATTTCAAAGATCTCTGAGGATCTTTCAAATTCCTATCTTGACTAATAGGAGTGGTGTTTGGCCACGTCATGCGAAGTGAACCTCGATGACTGACGTTTTTATGACTCCGAAGGTGTTAACAGACGGAAGTCAGTTCTGTCGCTAACCGCATTTGAGTGATATATTAAAACGATCATTTATGACCCCATCTAAGTCAATCCTTTAGTTCTTCATTGAAGGATATCTGAAACATTTGACGGCTGATATTGGCTTGCTCCGTTTGACAGTTGACGGTAAAATTATTGCGTTTCTGACGGTTGAATGTTAATTTTTTGGCCATTTGACAGTTGACGGTTAACCCCACTGAGACCCTCGTAAAGTGGAACTAATTACCATCACAAAACTTTGCACTTAGACTTGCTTTGAAGCGGAGGCAGAGATGATCTCGGATATAATGCAATTCTAACACAAAAAATTATGTCTACAGGGATGGCATTGGACTGGCTATCTATGACTTCACTTTAATTAATTAAAGTGCTTGGCTTGTTACGTTCTTTTTCCACCATATAACCTGTCTTATGCACTGTTTACCTGACTGCTTTTCTCTTGGCCAATCATAATGGAGAATTTACATCATGTATATTATCGCGAATGTTAGTAAGAGCTTATTTAGTTTTTGGGAAAATGTGAGCTTTTTATTAATGTTTACTCCTCGCAGCTTCAGGGCGCGTTCGATTGACCGTATTCCGGAAAAGGAATACATGGAATAGAACTTAGAAATCCTTCGTTTTTGCGGAGATTCACTTAATATTGTCAAACATCCGCTAAAATGCTATGTTAAGCATAGCTTCATTATCCTTGTTGCTGCAAAACGCCACACATAGTGTTTTAAGTCATCACTCGACGTGTTCTTATTCCAGAATAGGGTCAATCGAACCCACCCTTAGTTTATCCATAAGGTGTACAATTTCTACCTTTAAGGCAAGGTTTAAAGCGAATTTCCCAAAAATCATAGTCTGTGACTTAATGGCATTCATGGTGTGGTAGTAGTACCAAGCCACTGGCATAGTCACCTTGCTGAAATGCCAACTGAAAAGTCATTGTCCTAGATGGCGCTGAAATTGATACACTCATGATTCATTTCTGTATGGCTAGTAGAATACCGCCATTTTCGTCGATTGCGGTAAAATTAGGTGTCTTCACTTGGAAGGGATGTTGCCCAGTTTCCCTGAAAACCTCGTCTTTGTAGCTTTTAATACGCCTACATGAAGGGCATTTCACTTCAGGCCACTTGAAGCCCTGTGAAGCCGAAAGTTTTGGTCACGGGGCGCCTTTATTGAAGTTTCTCAACCAAAAAAAATAACACAAAATACACCAGAAAGAATAAATAAATAATTTTAGCTCGTGGTGGATGGACTTTCAAGCCTTGAAATCGCTGAAAAAGTAAAAATATTTTCTTAGCGTCCGTGCAGTCACGTTTTGCCACGTGCTATTCCTCACTAGCAGAGATGTCTTGTCTTTTTAGGTCGACTTGGATGACACGTACGCGTCCGGAAAAAGAAACCTCTGCCATGTGTCGAAATCGCCGTCCACAACCTTGGACGGCACTCTTCAAACCGCATGTCCCTTGATATTTTTGTTGACTTAACTTGAGCCCGCGGTGCCCCGAGCATTCATTTACAGTAACTTCGCTGTTGTTAAGTGAGCCAATTTAACATGAAGTATCAGGTAAAGATTCAGTCACTAGGTAACCACTGCAC
>NC_090878.1:27987447-27990693 GCF_036669935.1 Montipora foliosa
CTTGCTAGGCATGGCTTAGATGTACCACACGTGTGGGACATTTGGGGTGGCTTTTTAAGCTTAACCTCCATCTAAGTCATCAGTATGCACTGATGAGACCCAGAAGGCCGAAACAGTACTCTCTGCAGTTATATATATTCGTATATGCACGACATTGGTTTCTTAATTCAATCGTTTCAATTATTTGCAATTTTTCTTGTCTTTAATCAAACGCAACTCAGAAAAGGCATATGAAAAAAAAAATTGAAAATAAACTGAAAAAACAAAACGAAAAAAACCAATCGTAGATACTTTTCGTCTTTTGCCAAAGAAGATTGATTAGAAATAGAAAGCAAACTGCGGCAACAAATACAATACCAAACAAGTGCATAACGAAAGTAAATTTTTAGTGACTGAACGTTTCGTATGTCTTACCGTACAGTTTCAGAGGTAACCGTTAGCTAAATGATTTTGAAATGCATAACAGTAATTTAAGTAGCTTGTGAGGTAATACTGATAGTAACAAAAAGGAAGTATCACAATACTATGCAAAGATATACAAAAAACAATTAAAACAAAGAGAACATATATCCTGTAAATGCATGTACCTAAATCACGTGTACCTGTAAAACTTGTTCATAGAGATACAGCTTTTCGCTGCTAACGTATCATTTAAGGACGGCTGAAGATAACGAATAAAAAGAATTTCTTTTATGTTACAATGTCAGTCGGACCTCCCAGTGTCTAGAATTTCCGAGTGGTTCCATCTTAAGTTGTGACTAGTTGAGATTACTTTATCAGCAACAGGTGACGTGTTATTGGTATATAACAACGCCTAAAGTGTTCAGATTTTCGATCATGTAACCTCCGTTTTGTCTTACCGGTGTGACAAGCTTAAAACTTAAAACTTAAAATGGGACCACTTTGAAATTCTAGACACTGGGAGATCTCACCGACATTGTACCATAAAAGAAACTATTTTTGTCCGTGATCTTCAGCAAGCCCTAAATGAATACGTTAGCAGAGAAAAGGTGTCTCTTTATTATAAGTTTTACATGTACACGTGTTTTAGGTATATGCATTTACAGGGTATATATTCTCTTTGTTTTCATTGTTTCTTGTATATCTTTGTAAAGTATTGTATTACTTTCTTTTGTTACTATCAGTGTTACCTCATAAGCTACTCAAATTACTGTTATATATCTTTCAAACATTTTTAGCTAACGGTTACTTCTGAAGATGTATGTTCAGTTGATACATGCGAAACCTTGAGTCAGTTATGCGCTTGTTTAGTCGCATGTTCGTCACCTCAGTTTGCGTTCTAGTTTAGTGTGGCTACTCTGCAGTAAAAAAAATCGATGTGACCATAAATCAAGAGCAACAAGAAAGTATGACTCTCTTGACAGCAAATATTAAAGAAAAACAGTTACTTACAGACTTGTTGAACCCAAAAATTCCACGTTGATAAGATGACATGACAAAGAAAGAAATTAAAAAAAAAAAAAAAAAAACTTAATTAGAATAAGTACCATATGGATATATGCATGACATTAGGTTCACACAAAATTGATTCAACTATTCGTTTTTAGCTCTTCGTTCTTTTGCGCATGCTTTTGTTATGGTAATTCGCATTTCTTATCATAATGATCTGATTAGAAGAATTTCAGCTTTGGCGGGATTTTCATACATGAAAATTGTTCCACAGCATGCAATGCCTGTAGGGTAAACGTGGGCCTTTAATTACTGTTAATGCAAATAAGCTGATTTAATAGGAAAAAAGAAAAACAAAGCTGTTAAAGTCAGAAACAAAATCTTATTATAAACAAATGTCCCGTGATGCTATTTAATTTTGACCCGACTTCATTTATTTTTATGTCGTTGTTTTAATATATGCTTATTGGATTTCCCTCACGGTCTTGGGCGACGAGGGCCCATTCGGATTCCGAAAGCAGTACACCATTTTTTACCCCAGTGAGGACTGAGTCTGCATGATTCTGTTCTTCATTGTCTTAGGGGAAGCCATTTTGCAATTTTGTTTCAAAGAGCTTGTGATCTGCTCTCAACGCCTCGGAGTAGCCTTTACTAGATTCTGTTAGAGGAATTTGGAGAAATTTTTGAGTAAAGTAACAGAGAAGAAGTCGCTCTAGTAATAATGTGCAAAACATTTGTGAGAACATTTGAAAACTAAAGGCAAAACAATTAAAAACCACCTTGAATCTTAGCTCAAACGAGGTCAGGTGAATGCACCACATGGGAAGTCTTAACACCTTCCTCGGCGATTCTTTTTTCATCAGCTCCAAACAAAAATTCAGTGAGTGCTCTGGCGTTTCATTATGAATATCTAATCTGAATACAGTTCATAGTCAGGCTCTTTTCCATGTTTAGGGAAATAAACAATCGGCAAGAGGGGCCGAGAGTTTTACTGAGATCATAACTTGAACAGAGGATTAACAAAAAAAAAAAAGATAACGCCTAAACGCCTACTTACTATCTTGTAATCTTGTACTTGTATCACTTAATTCGAAATGCAAGAGGATATAGCACAATAAAGAAGGGAACCCTCCGTTAAAGTAGAGTAATGCATGTTTTCATAAGGGTAGTTTTTTTTGTTTTGTTTTGTTATGTTTTTGAATGTATATCTTTATTTTATCTTTGTTTTTTATTCAATCCTTTAAATACTCCCATAATTAAAGTCGTTTTCACTAAACGTAATGTAGATAAGCCGCTTCAAAGAACGAAAAAAGAAATGAAAAGGAATGGGGCGGCTACTGACATTTTTGCGGGACCTTGAATTAGACTGTTTCTGCTGAACTTTGGTTTAAAAAATATCTTCCAAAAATTGATAAAATTGAAGAAAGTTACCGTCATGCAGGAACAACAGACGCATCAAACAGCCACAATGCTATATCACTGCTTACGGAATTCTTAATCATATGTAATACGTCTATCTTTTAAGTATAGGCAATTGCATGCGAAGAATTGTAGTAAAAGAGGAAACGTAGGATATTACTTGTTTAAACTTAGCAGTACACGTCAAAAACAAAGTACCCAAAACTCTCGACAAGTCAAGGGTAATCAAACGTTTCTTTTTTAACATAATGATTACAAGCAGAAAAGGAGAAATTACCTAAAGTCTAGACGGTGTTCCGCACTGAACTTTCCTAAGTTTAAACAGACTCGGCACGAAAATATGCTCCCTTTAGTAGTGAGCTTGTGTTTGATTTGAGGTGCGCACTGGCCTGTGAGCATATTATGCAATCAATACCA
>NC_090878.1:27990793-28003293 GCF_036669935.1 Montipora foliosa
AAAAGAATCTAAAAACATATTTATTCGTCTATATTTATTGACAGTTATTGGTTTTCATTTTAAAAATTAGTTGTTTTATTAAATTTTCTTATACTTATTGTGTAAGGCGCCATGAGCGTTTTTTTGATACTTCTTTGGCCGACTGCAATAACCACAATCCAGGGAAATTACTTCCAAAGCAGAACTCCTAACACATTCATCTCTTTAGCTACAAAGTGCAACAAAAGCATATGGCTGAAAATGTCATAACTGCTCAGTGTTAAATAACGGCAGTTCAATGATTGGCAGGTCCAGAAGACTCAAATCCCGTTCAAGGTCAGGTTCTCGCAAAGGCGGTCCGCACTCGCTCACCGTCCGGATCCAGTATAATTTTAGTAAATTTGGTATAGTGCGAGTTCAATTGAGTGTCGTAAAACCACACCAAGTAAATTACTTTGGCCAATCAGAAAGGGACGGAGACAATCCAGTAGAACCAATCAAAACGCGAAGTAAGTACACGTAGCCGAAACAAAGCGCGGGAAAATGTGCAAGCTGCGGAGCCACGATTGGTTTTGGTTTCACTTCTGATTGCGTTGAAAAAATGGCGCGAGACACTTGAAGACCAATCACATGATTGAAGTAAATGCAAAACCAAAGCAATTCGCTAATTACTTTGGACACGCACGTGAAAACCAGCTCCATCAAATCTATTGACGCAATCAGACTAAAGTGAAAAAACCTGTCCCCCCTCTGTTCGACTGCAATCGTATTCACTAGCACGTATGCACCCTTAATGTCCTTTAGGCATATTTTTCATGTGGATTTCTTGAAAATTTAATACATTCCTCTTGCTCTTTAGACGAAGTATTCAGCATTCATTTGCATTAAATCTTCCATGAGCGATTCTAAATACACTGATTCAAACAAAACAAGCGGACGGATAAAACGGATGAATTGTTATGACATAAATTAAATGCGGTCACGCAAGCACTAAGTACCACGAGATGTATGCGAGCAAATCAGAAATGTTGCGCTATATTTTGTTAGGCAACTTGTGTAATCTCCAGGGGATCAGTAAGGTATTTGTCCTTTGGCTAATCTCCAAAAACACAGCAAATAAAGAAAGAAAAAAATCAGGACACGGAAGACGTGCGTGAATTCTTGCAAGGCGCATCGACCACGCTGACAGAACTGTCGTGAATATCAAGTTTTAATAACTGGAATTCGTATATTTGCCATAGGTCAGCAAAACGCAGATCTCGCTCCATGTCAGGTTCTCGGAGAAAAAGGCGGTCACAGCTACACGCTCGCCTTCCAGGTCCGGTTAATGTTAAACTTGTTGGGCTGCTGTATGGAGGGTTGTCCAATACCCGACATAATGAGATTCATGGAATTTAATAATAGACATCACAAAGTGTCTCCCAACCTTAATCCTTAAAAATAGTACCAGTTTTGCGAGAAATAAAGAGCGGGGACACTTTGTGACACTTTGTGATGTCTACTTTTGACGTACCAGGAAATCTCATTACAACAATCTCCTTATGTCGGTGTATTTGAACCATGTATGGCTGTGTGTGAAAATTTGATTTTTGGTTGTAAATTTTCTTTCTACCAAACAGCGAAGCCGTTGACGATGCTTTTTTCTTCTCGGAAAAAAAAAATAATTTGGTGCATTAGAGGAAATGGGAAAACATAGTATAAGGAAATGGAATAATTGGGATAAATATGTCAAATGAACACGGAAAGGTAGGTTGCGGTTTTGACTTTTCTGGTTGGAGTTAGATGAGGTTAGGTTCTGGTTACTTGATTGTTACGTCCTAGTAGAAATTGAATTAGCCTGACAGTTTTAACTACAATCCTGGACGAAATTGCTCGCACGATTCCAACCTGTTCATCTAGCAACCTAAAAGAAAACCCTATTTCATGAAGCTGCTGTATGTTTTAGGCTTCCCCTCCTGGAAGATTTTCAGTTGTAGAGATCTGATGGGTTATTTGGCACTCTCTTCCGAGCTTCAAATCTTGTTTGGGTGTGAGCGGTGTAGGGGAAGCAGGGCCGTTTTTGGCCTTTCTTTTTGATTATTGTCCAAAACTTCGAAAACTTGAAGTCTTTGTGTCAAGGAGTTTAGTTGGGCAACATAGTTTCTTTTTGTTTCAGTAGACAGATTTAGGGACAGCGGCGACGTAGATCTTCGCACTCATCTTCAAGGCATAGGAATTATCGAACGATCTTCGGAGCAGGTAAAGTGAAATGGATAAAGGATGGTCTACTACACAAGAAATGAATAACCTTGAATTAGCATTTTACAACCAGCTACAAGTCCACTCCCTATTGTCCAGTTTTTGACTTTCCGTAGCCTTGCGTAAGCAAGTGTTCCTGTTCGACAGAGGAGCTTCGAAACGATTTGTCCGCAAACTGGCCGCGCGGAAGTTGCGGCTTCCGCGCGGCCAGCTTGCGGAAAATCGTTTTTCGATGAGCTCTTCTGTCAAACAGGAAACACTTGCTCGGCAGGCTAGACTTTCCGTGGTTCAAATCAGTTCAACACTTTCAAGGAAAACTTTTACCTGTAAGGACGGAGTTAACTCTTCAATACTGTACCCGCCAAAACAGCTATGTTAAGGTATTTTATAGAAGACGCGATCGTTATGGTGACTTAATGGGTCACCATAGCAACGAGAGAGCCAATTTGAATCCACCCCATATTTGTGCCTTTAAATAAGTACGACTCCAAAACAAACTGTATCCCACCGTCATTTTTATTGCTGGAAAGTGAGAACCAGGTTTAGTTGAAACTCTCCGCACAATGCAAACATAATATTCTCTTGAACAGATTTAGAGCTGCCTCAACAGTCACCGCAAAGAATTCTGCTGAGAGTTTCTTATCTTAGCCAGCTGATTACCTTCCATCAATATAAAGGCGGAGGTCACCGAGGTTCGTTTGAGATAAACGCGTTTGAAGTACAAAATAAAGGGATCAGGAATGTGGCGTACGTAAAACTAATCTTACGCCATTAACCGGATGTTTCATTATCGTTGTTCCAAAAGAGGCGTCTACTTGAAATTGTTTTGAGGCTGACCTTATTACTAAATTGGGAATTGAATTCGTGTCTGGCCTACAGATTGTTGATAACATTAGACTTGACATTTCCTTCTTTGCTGTTCCTACAGCTCACTACTGAAATAATCAAGATGGTTAAACCGACTCTTTGGCCGCAAAAATAAGGTCATTTTCGGAGTTGCCATGCCACTACTGCTTTACTTTTGTTCAATTGCATGATATCGAGCGATTCAGGCAGATTTAAATGAAATGCAGTGGTACATATGGAGGTCGTCTTCAATCTCCCACAGCTGTGGTATCATGGGGTTATCTAGGCCATGCGATTAGGCAAGCAAATAATTGTTAGCCAATCTAAACTGACTTTTTCACGAGATAAGGTGAAGTTGGCAAATAACTGCAATACGACTCTTGGAATTCGAAACTCACTGAATTCCTCTCTAATTAATTGATTTGCTCGACAGGGAAAGGAGGAGACCTCGGCGTTCAAGGTCAAGGGAGCGAAAGTCTCGATCACGTGACAGGTCCAAAGAAAGAAAAAGTCCGTTTCACCGGAGAGGTCTCCGTCGAAAGAAAGGAAACCAGCCAAGGATACTTCGGAGGATAAAGACGGAGAAAAAGAGAAGAACAGAGAGAAATAGGAAGAGAGGACAGAAACAGAGAAAAGGAGATCTAAGGATAAAGACAGAGCCAAAGAAAAGGAATTGGAAAAAGAAAAAGAACGCGCAAAGAAAAAGGGAGAAGGAAAAACAAAAAGGAAAGGAAAGAGAAAGGGAAAGGGAAAGGAAAGGGAAAGGGAACGAGAGAAACGCGGAAAGAGAAAAGGAGAGGCAAAGGGAAGAGGAACGAGAAAGAAAACGACAAAGGGAACAGGAGCGTGAAAAAGAGCGAGACCGAGGCAGAGCAAGATCAAGGAGTGCATCATTGTCACCCTCACCTAAAAGGTGAGTTGATGAGCACCAAGGAATTTCCTGTTAATACTTGTAGATCCTCGCAATGCTTAAAAAGAGCATCTTTTCTACTCGGCCTAACTGTAACTAACCGCACTCGCTATGCTGTTAGTAGTGTGTTACTCGCCTCAGACCGAACCTCTTGATATCTTGCAAGTGGTTGGAAAAGTCCTCTAAAACGAAGTCAAACTGCAATGTTTGGAATCGAGGTATTCGAAAGTGACAAAATAGCAAATCGCTGATAACGAATTGCAGTACTTGAAACACGTATGTTCATCTTGTGTGCAAAGCAATCCTCGCAGTCTTAAGGATTGGCTCCAAAACAACAGACCGTGTTGCCAGACTTAATCGAAGAACAGAACGAATTCGTTTTTTCTTGCGAGACTCAAGGCTCGCTTAGTCATCTCAGAAGTGTAAAGAATCTTTTGTGCCAGCTATTCGTCATTCTGGTAGACTAAACCGGGCAAGGGGGAAGTGAGGGTTCTTGCTTTCGTCGGATGAGGAACGAGTAGTTCTTTTGTAGCAGCAAATAGCAAACCTAAGGGATTTAAACGCCAGGGAAGGTTCTTCGCAACAACAGGCGTACACTCACCTAACCAACTAAGTAAAGTTATGTACAAAATAAACAAAGAAATAACATAATAGTATTAATAACAACAATAATAATGTTAATTTGAAAGCCAGTAAAATCTATTGTAAACTAATAAATTGTCTTCAGCATTTAGAATCCTTCTTTTTTTGTCCCATGTTTATCCGTAGCCATCATAAGAGAAAAAAGGAAAGGAAAGCCAGAGAGAAAAAGTACAGCAGCTCACAGAGCGCGGATGAAGAAAGCGACAAAGAAAGAAACTTTCCAGGTAATCAAGTTGATAATTTGCATGCAACAAAGCGGATGTTTTGGGCTGGAAAATGAAAATCGCTTCGCAGACTAAAGCATTGATTGCTATAGGCCACTTCGGAAAACACCATAATAATCTTTGTTTGTCCCCCCAAATTTTGCATAAGCATTGTTTTTGTTTTCTCTCGGGACCATTGTAAGTCCCAAGAGAAACTGGAAACAATGCTTATGCAAAATTTGGGGCGACAAACAAAGATTATTATGGTATTTTCCGAAGTGGCCTATTATACACCTTATTCCAAAATGGCCGCTGATTTATGAGGATACAAATTGGCCCTTGTTGCCTCGTTCAAGATAAAATATTCTTTGAATTTTAAGCTTAAGAACGAGGCATCAAGGGCTTATTTGAATAAAAACAAAAGAATATTTTGGAATAAGGTGAATAGGTGAAAAATTACGTATGAAAAATTACGTTAGATTTCCACCTCCTCCCAACTCAATGTTGATAACGAAAAAAGTAATTTTTGGCAGTCAGAGAAACCAACATTGTTAGGGGAAGGAGGTTAGATGGACAGATTAGGGGGAGGGGGGGGGGGGATTGGTCCAAAAGGGCCAAGTGTCTCAACATCGTTTTGTCGCTTATTGAAGATGTATGGTTAAGTGATCATCTGTTTTGTCGACAGAGAGCGATGAAGAAAGAGAGAAAACGAAGAAGAGTAAACGACATGGTAGCGCAGAACTGGAGGATAGTGGAGACTCAGATTACGAAAGGAGTAAGAAAAAAAAGAAAAAGTATACAGAGGACGACGACATTGACGAGGACATGTCTGACGAAGAAAAACACGGCGGTGAGCAACGGGAGGAACGAGATGAAAGACACAGGGAAGATAGAAGCGATCGAGATGACCGAGAAGACAGAAGATCCAAAGAAAAAATCACGGAGCTACAAAAGAAACCTGTCAGTGCTGAGGATTATGATAGCGACAGTCACTGAGATTTTGAGTGGAACTTTTACTTACGAATTCACATTTAAAGTAAACCTTGAAATTTTGAGCAGAAAATGTGTGCTTAACAGTGTTGTTTGGTGATTTGGGTTGCCCCGTACACCAGTGATATTCGAAAAGCATGGACAGTTGTTGTAGTTCATCATGGTAGGTTTTAGCAAAGTGTTATTTACCGCCCTTTTAGGGATCATCGGAGCACGAGAAACCAAACCAGTGGTCTTGTTTTTGGAACGGCCCACAACAAGTCTGCCAATTCCTGTGATACCCGATGGCGAAGGCAGAACAAAACGAAACCGTTGATTAAAGGTTCCCATGTTTCTGAAAGATGCAGTATCTTTTGAAAGTTACGTAACCACGTAATTGTTGTTTTACAGCGGTTACCAATAACACGCGACCTATCCACCTATCGTGGATTGACGTCCACCAATAGGCAACTGTACCCGACTCTTTTGAGTCGGGTACGGTTGCCTATTGGTGGACGTCAATCCAAAAAAGCCGTTAAAAGTGTTATCTGCTGACAGCTGGTAATTTTTATTAAAACTGATTTCCAAGCCAGTTTATCTAAAAGAAAGGGTATCGTATTTTTAAATGAAAGTTTTCAAATTGTTGCACGTGATAATTTGCAAAATCAGCGATGCCTGTAAGTCTAGCGCGTGTAGAGAAATTTAATTTGTTTAATTTAAAAGTGTCCTTTTCTTTTTGCATGACTTTCCTCGGAACTTAATTTATACAACTTTTAAATTCTCTCAACTAAGTAAAATTCTCAGTTTCTTGCCTAGTCGCCTTGGAAACGTGTAAGGATTCAAAATCTTAACCGCTTTTCTTTGATTGACGTCCAGCAAAACGCAACTTTATCAGACTCTTTTGAAGGCGATAGGTCGCGTGTTATTGGTGACCGCTATAACAATGATTTTCTTTACAACTAAAGGTTGATCGTGTTTAATGCACGTCATGCAACTTGTCTCGCAACACCATTGCAAAGACAAGTTGCACGAATCATTGCGAGACCAGTTGCAGAAACCGTTGCGGAAAGTAGAATTGAGTTCTACTTTTCGCAACAGTTGCAATGAGTTTTTTAAGCATTGCGCAGTGTAACATCTGTCCTGCAACTTGTGTCACAACGGTTTGCGGCACAAACCAATGAAAATTTTCCGTTACCTCACGTGATCATCGAAATAAGACAAGTTGCCTGAAACGTTGCTCAGTGTTAACACCCGCAAAACTTGTTTCGTAATGAGAGAACGTTTGTTGGAAGACAAGTTGCACGAAAAATTGCACAGTATCAGCTCCTTAAGTGGAATTTGATCGTAGTCATCAAGAAAACCATTGCGTTCTCTCGTTTTTTCCCCAGTATATTTTTCTTCTGTTTCATTCCCTCCGCTCCGTCCTTTAGCTTTAGCTTTCATATTCCCTCCCCAATTTTTTTTCCACATCCCTTCCTTCTTTTCATTCCTTTTGTTCCCTTCCATTATCCTGTATTCTTTTTTAGCATTGATATCTTGATGCCACTCGCTCCTGGAAGTGCCACATTTTTGCTGCGTAATTAAACCGGTCCTGTATTCCACGAATAAATTAATAGATAATTGCGGTGGAACCCCGCCTTACGGCCACTTCGGTAATACGGTCACCTCGTTACTGCATAGGCAGCCCAAGTTCGCGTCACTAGAGAGCGTGTAATAATTACTAGTGGGAAGATGACCTTTGAGTGCAAGCGGTATTGGGTTACAGGCAGCCGTTGAGAATTTTAATTCGTTATAAGACTTTGTATGGGAACTAAAATACCCGTCGATTATGAAGCCTAAAAAAACGCTCAATTTAACGTTCATTCAGTAAAATGAATAAAACTGACTCACCTCTGGTGTATTCTTGTGCGTTTTGGTGCTTATTTTACCGTTTCGGGCATTACGTGAAAATGACGTTGATTTCAGTGTGAGCATGGCCAACAAAAATATAAGGATTTGTATGAGAATCACGGTCCGCCGCCCCGGTAAGGGTCAGTTTGTTATCAACGGTCGAAGCCGTTGCCACTTTGGTAATAAAGCACCGCCTTCGAACGCTGTTTTGTTGCAATATTCACTGCCTGACGTTGCTCGCGGGACTGCTATTGCGTTGATGGTGTGTTGAGGTGAAACGTTCAATCTTTGTCAAATGATTCTGACGTGAAATTGTGACCGTGGGAATATTTTATCCAGGAATATTTGACTCAAATTGGACGTATACAAAACATGGACCACCCCTGTGGACCCGATCCATGGACCACCCCTGTGGACCACCCCTTATTTTGTAAAGTTACCAGTAGAGAATACCACAGACGAAAGAGAGAAGCGATACTTGCACTTATCTGGACAATTTAAGCTGGAGCCCATGACAACGATCTATGTCACGGCATTTAACATCTGTATAGACTACGATCTATACAGACTACCTAAATGAACATGAATAAAGGAAAGGCTGGCAACTTATTTCTAGCTTACCACACATCTCGCCGATAAAATCAAACTTTTCCGGCATCAGTCACGCTCAAACTCCGGCGATGGCCACACGGATAAATTTACTTCTCTGTGACCAAGTTTCAAGGTCCAGCGAGCATCCATTTCTTAGAAACAGAGAAAAATATTCAAATTTTCAAAATCCTTTGAGGCGGACGTATACAAAACATAGACCCCAGGTCCATGGACCACCCCTGTGGACCAGGTCCATGGAGCCCTTCATGGACCCGGTCCATGGACTACCCCTGTGGACCATCCCTCATTTTGTAAACTCAATACGTTTTACAAGCAGAAAATTCTTTAGACGAAAGAGAGAAGTGATCCAGGCACTTATCTGGAAAATTTACGCAGGAGTCCATGACTAGGAGCGAACAACTCTCATACTAAGTCTACGTCACGGTATTTTTACAGACCAGGAGCCCATGTACTATCTATTTTTAGACTAATTTTTCTGCAAAAAGACAATTGCGGTTTGGTGACGCTATGACGTCAAGTTAGTTTCTTGTGATTGGTCATCGGGCTCCTGCAGGAGTCTCATTAGCGGGAAATTCAATCTAAAAATAAATCGATTTAAGCAGTATCCTGTTATAGACACTTAAACCACCTATTGGTGGCTCCAAAGGGCTTCGTCTATAAACCGCGTTTCAAATATAAGTTCATTACATTCATCGAATCCTTCACCGGAACAAATGAGCCCAACAAATTAACCTGCAACTCCCAACTGAGTGGCTTCAAAGCTCAGAAGGCAGAGCGTTCGTTCAACCGGCATCGCAGAGGTCATGGGTTGGAATCCCGTTAAAGCCACCTGAATTTTTGAGGTGTTTATAATTAGAGACAATTGCTTAAATTGTCCAGATAAATGTGAAGATCACCTCCCTCTTTCGTCTAAAGATCTTTGTTCTTGTAACTTTGCAAAATGAGGGGTGGTCCACAGGGGTAGCCCATGGACCGAGTCCATGAAGGGGTCCATTGACCGGGTTCATAGGGGTGGTCCATGTTTTGTATACGTCCCTTCGAGGCTCTCTTACAGCGAATTTTGACACGGCTGGTCAACCGTTCACTTATTTTCTCTCACCGTATCGAGGCTCAAGTGAACGGTTGACCACCCCGGCCACCCCGTTAATACGGCCAATATTTTCAGGCTCGTTGATGACCGTATAAACGGGGTTCCACTGTATAATTCATGGCTGTATCTTGCAAGATAAAAATTCTACAAGTGAAACAACTTTCATGTATCATGCCAAAGAATTTGATTCCCCGTGACATGTTTCAAACTGAGTTTGTACATGGCATTGATTTTATCCAACTTAGTTCCCGTCCACACTTATCCGTATTCGTTTGATTTAACGCAACTTTTTTTCTCCGTTATCAAATGTATTCGCGTCCACACGTAGCGTTTTCGTTTCGCCCGTCCACACGTATACGATGAATCGATTTTGTCCGTCCATACGTACACGTGAAAATGGCGTTTTCAAAAAGTTCCACGATACGTGTGGACGGAAACCGTATCCGTAAAGAAAAAGTTGCGTTTTCAAACGAAAACGGATAAGTGTGGAGGGGGCCTTAATTATTGCACGTTCCTATGAAAATTACGGCCGTTCAAAAATTGCATCAGTACTTACTTTCACAACTCTCAATATTATTGCAAAACACGTTGAAATTTAATTACATTGTTGTTCGAGTTACGAAGTGTGCAAGGGTTTCACTTACATTTCTATTGTTATTGTGTTACCGTTAAATTTGATAAGTTGAGTTGCAGTACTTTGAAATAAAAAAAATTACCGTAGGGAATGTAGGAATGACCTACAATGACCTACAATGACCTACAATGATCTACAATGAGCTACAATGACCTACAATGATCTACAATGACCTACAAAGAGTTACAATGACGTACAGTGATCTTCAATGACCTACAATGATCTACAATGACCTACAATCCCGGGTTGGGGGGGGGGGTACTTAATGGGGATGTGCGGCCAGCCAGGGTATGTTTTCGGGATTTTTGTCTTAAACTGGGTATCGAATTTATAATTTTTTGTCTTAATCAGGGTATCGATTTATCAATTTTTGTCTTAATTAAACTGGATATCTTTTCTTGGACTATATTACTAGTGTTATGATAGCCCTTTACTAAACCCTAAAAAAGGCGTTCAGTACTTAATGTAAACTACGTTACTCGTTACTCTGTTGATCGAGCTGTAAATAGTTTTGTGATTGCCAATGGATTAAATAAGAAAGAGTTTCGATATCCATTATTGTCTTACACAGGGTATGGTTTCGGGTTAAATGTCTTAAACAGGTTAGGAAAACCAGGGATAATCTCTATTTTTTCCTGCTCTAATTAAGATTTTACCGTTGCCAAGCAAGGCCTTGATATTTGTACATTTTCATTTTAGCTTTAAAACAATGGAAAACCAAGCAAGGGTCTTTTCGCAGTTGTTTCTGCCTTCAAAGCCATGTGCGTAATTGCTGTCGTCATTTGGGCTGTCATGCAATGGACTAAAAGCGTTGCGTGACAACGCACAATGGATTTTTTTCCCGCTCACCAAATTCTTCACCCTGATCCTCTTTTGTCTTTCTCTTTGATTGTAAGTCATTTAAGTAGGCCATCGCAGCTCATTGTAGGTCATTCCTTGTTTTAGTAACTATGGCTCCTTCACAGGAACAAAAACTGACCTGCTCCCAACTACGACCAGCGTTGCTGAGGCCTGGGGGGGACTCCCATATGGAACCCCCCCCCCCCCCCCCCTCGGACGCTGAGGTCATGGGTTCAAATTCCCCTGGAGCCGGCTTGACTATTCCAGAGGTGGGGGTAGGGGGTGAAGCGTACTATAGCTGATGAAAGAACCCAAACCTTCACAAATGCTAACCTTAGGCCTAAACATTATCTAAATGATAGTGTTTCGGCTTAAGGTTAACATTTTTGTGAAGGTTATGGAGAGAGACTTCATAACGTGAATCATTTTTCCTTGGCCTCAAGGAGACTTTATGGACTTATTATCATGTAACAGTTGACAGTTCTAAATATAATCTCAGACAAGATAAATACCAGTTCAAAATTAGATATGAAAGAACTAATATTTTAAAATTTCCTTATTTCTTTTGAGTAACGAAATCATGGAACTCTTTGCCTCTACATTTTAAAAAAAGTGAATCTTTAAAATAATTCAAGGATCTGTTAAACTTCTATCTACACCAGAAGGATATTTCTATTCTCTTAATTTATCTTTCTTACTAGTTTAATAATTAATTTTATTTCTAGTTTATTATTGTACATAATTCCCAGTTTTCTATATATTTAAGATTTCATTAGATGTTTAATTCTTACTTATTGTAACTTGAGGTATAAACCCTTCCATGAGGGAAGTATTTCCAGCAAAGGGTTCTCCTGTCAATACTTGTAGTATTTTGTATCGCCAAACTATTAAAGAATTATAAAGGAGACAATTCCAGGCAAGATCAAGGGACTCCTCACCAAGAACAAGGGATTGGTCATTCTCTAGTTCTTATTTCTTACTTCATCAAACTCTGTCTGCATTCCTGAGCAAATAAATAGCGTGGGGTTTCAAAACTAAACAGTCAAAAGCCATAAATAATACTATAAGTCACATTTTGAGGGGAGAGAAAACAGAAATTATTTCATACCGTGTTGACATTGCACAATTGTCTTTACTGGACATCAGCTGTGAAAGTTTGCAGAAAGTACGTCTTGTACGTTTTTCCCTGGATATTTTGATCCAAGGTGGTGACCAAACAGTTAAACAGGCCAATTTAAGCCTCAAATGAGTGCAGAGAAATAACAGAGGAATACATACTGTTAATTGATTGAAAATCTATTCAATGGTGTAGCCAAGGATTCATGCTTTTCATTCACATGATCAGAGAACAATGTTGTGTAAATGAATCAAAGACAAATTTCCATAAATATATACAATTTAATTTCCTGCCCTTGATTAGTTCAAGATGACAAAATACTTGTGGTGACATCAAGATTAACCAGAATTTGAGACGTCACTTTAAACAGAGTCTTACATGGACCTGATTAGTTAGCAGGTTACTATTTTGTACCAAGGGACAAAAGTGTGGAACTCCTAACCCCATTCTGTCACTCAATCTAATAATTTAAATAAGAACTTTCAAACACTCACTTAAAGTTTACCTTATTCTTTCATAAAATAACTAAA
>NC_090878.1:28008293-28030793 GCF_036669935.1 Montipora foliosa
TCCCATGGATTATATTAAGTCTCTGGCTTTTTCACTTGCAGACACACTTACTCATTTACGTTTCCGGTATCAATAGCTTTCTGGTTGACCACCTACACAATCAAAGCGGATTTAAATTACTTCCGATAAAACAAAGCTGGATTTCAATCAAATTAGCCTCTGAACAAACGAAGGTCGGGATTAACCTGACGGCAAAGGGTTTGGCTTTTCTTCTAAGCCGATGTTTCTTGAGACAACTGTGGACATGCAAAGGATATACATGCAAGTTCATCGCGGAATGCGGTGCAGTACAAGTTTTGGCCAAATAGTTGTAGGTATATTGGATTAGTAGTCCTCGAAATCTTTCCCACACCCGAAGTACCATGACTAGAGGTCACAGCCGTTGCCAGAAATGGTGTTAACGCCGCTAGACAATGTAATCGTCCGCAGTGAATCACAGCGTGCACTTTACATCCACCGTTTCGCCGGAGGTCGCGTTACGTTTCCCCAACTAAAAGTACACTTGTAAAATAATCCTAAATCGTAGCATTTGAAGTGAATAATTACATATGCCTTTAGATGAGGCAGAAGAAGTGACAAACTCGAAAGGCAATTATATTTATTGAGCTTCGTATGAGTTTTAATGAATGAGTCTTTGATTTTATTGTGGAACGTGTGGTTGGCGATCGACTTATCAACTGACCTCTAAAATGTACGTTTAGCTTCGAATCGTTAAGAAGAATCGTGAACTGAATATTGCGCTCGCGTACGCAGATCGGCTGGGGCCGGACCGGACTGAGAAGCTCCGTTGATCGGCATGGTTCCAATTTTGGGCAAATTTGCAGGGTATTTTTTCTTGAGTAGTATGTACTGTAGTTACTAGTCATGGTCGTTCGTCAGAACCAGTTTTACAAATGGAAACATAAAGATACAGGTAAAAATAAGTTATTGTTTCATGTGATTACCTGCATTAATCTTATCTGTAAACTAAAGAAGAGATGGAAAAGGTAAGGAAAAGTGTTAATTTCGATGAACTTAAACTTCAAATTGCCCGACCAAATAACAACTCAATCTAAAAAAAGAAATTTGGTAAACTGATCCTTGTCTCCTGTTACCCTCGAAGTTTTGATCTGATGTAGGCTATGCTATTTTAAGATAGACAGGATCTAATCTGCTTTTTACACAGATAAGAGGCCTAAGGACTCATCCCTCTCTCTCTCTTTAATTTCTCTCTCTGACATTTGCATCCATGCACGTTGACCTTGAAAATCAAGCTGATAATCAAGTAGCCTGCTCGCAGGCTAATAACCAAGTGAACGTTCAAAGGTTTTTCTCCGTTTTTTTTTTCGAGGGCAAAAAGGTTTTTATTTCCTGAAAGTGTTAATCTTAGCTTCTCATTAGCTTAGGATTACATTCATAAAAGCTTCCCTATGAGTGTTGCTTCAATATTTAACCCCCTTTATCTTTTCTTTTTCGAAGTAAAAAAAGTAAAGAAATGGAGAATTTTACTCATGTGAAATACCACTCCTGCCATTCATAGGAAATCAAAGGAAACAGCAACAGCAACAGCATGCGGTTTTCTTCAAGGTTAAACATGCATGATAACTGGCGAGGCGTGACCTTCATCCATACCTTACCACATTTTATTCGTTTTAAATGTGACCCAAGGGTGGAATATCTGTCCTAACTCGCAAGCGAGTGTCATGGTGATTCATCAGTGTCAATTAAAACGGCTTGAAAATCCTTGATATGAAAAATAAGATCATAACTCAAATTCGAAATTCTGTGTTGTTGTTGCAGCATTCCATTACTGAGCTCGGCCAGAAAGCTTTCTCAGCTAGAATGAAAAAGCGCTTCATTTATACTAATCGTTTCGAATCAGTCTTGATTAGTGTGCTTCAGTCGGTTTTTAGCATCAAGCGAATGGGTGGAACGCGGTTTAGTATGAACTAAGAGACCCTGAGGCATGATGACTTACTATTCCCAGCATACCTTTTGAAAAGAAGTTTCCGCTGGAGATGCACGTTCTGATTAATAATCCTCCACCGTACGTGGTTAATCTGCGTGGGATAGTACTAATTTCATCCTTTCACGATTGTCTCAAGATTCGCAGGGAATCAGGAATCCTGATCAACAAAATAAACAAATTAAACTGAAATACTACATTTTGCCCTCGCAAGAAACAAAATACGTCACCACGGGCTGGAATAAGGCAGTCAGTTGCTTTCATTTTGAAGTTCAACCTGACTGGACCACCTGATTCTATTGCTTAAGTACAGTTGGTGCGGGCTTTTAAAACCTGGATCAGGCAGGTTCATGGCTTTTACCACCGGGATACCCCTCTCGTCCTTGTTTTCGAAAAATTCAAAGAACACCAAATTGCTTTTAAAAATGGCCGATCGCGTGATCCATAGTGTTTATTCGAACTTTAATAAAATAAAATTGCAGTTTAAATCGAAAGGTTTGCTCAGCATTAAGTATCCACAAGCGGATTGCAAGATATTTTTGAACATGGAGGCCGCGGCATCGGATATGCAATAAATAATTGATCAAGTGAAAAAATGTTTGAATGATTCCCCTAATCCGCAAAGCCTTTAAACTGGTCAAAACGGGAAAAAAACCCTGCCCAATTTCAACTGACAAAGTGCTGTTATTTTGGAATGTGTACAAAATTAAGAAACAACACGGCTTTTGTTTATAAATGTACCTGCCAATAATGCTAGTTAAAATTGGTTATTCTATTCGAGGGATTTCTGTTCACTCTTAAAAATTGCTTGAGCAAGCAGTGATCCTATCATTCTGCGGCATATCATGAAATGATTTCAGGTGAAGGCCTTTTTGATATACCCTATTTTGTGGTTGTTATAAATATATATAAGGGCTATGAAAATATCATCCTACTGTATATTCTACGGTGACTGTCTCGCCGGACATCGCTTGTTTTCACAATTTCTGGTGAGGCTGTAATTCAATGTTTGCTTTTTTTCTTTTTTATGCAATGATGAAATAGTTGGAACTGCTTGTACCGCAGCTCCTCGAGCCAACTTTTTCACGTATTTGAAATAGTTCTATCATTATTGACGAACGGCAGAACAAGAAAACCAGTTATGTATTTAAATTCGATTATATCTATGGTGGAACTTTCATCCTCAGTCATAATTCAATTTCGCTAAAGAATGCGCTTGTCACAATAGTACACCAAAGCTCTCCACTGCCTTATAGCTGCCGCTAAACTTTTAGACATTAAGCACTCTTTAATCTGCCTGTTGTCTCTAAAATAAATTCGCAATAATTATTGTTTGCGAACGAATTGTTTTGCAATGGTATTTAGAACGTCTTCCTTTATTAATTAACCTTTTTTCTGACCTGTACATTTTTTCCTTCGTCTTCAAGGACAAACCGCGGATCGTGTGATACGATTACAACCGCAAGACCGGTAGATTATATCCGAAACTATAATGATCATAATATTCCACTGAAAGCTATTAGACAGTTCTCGCGTCCTGCTGCCATCATCTCATATTTTCCGGGACCATACTACACCCACGTCTGATTCAGAGGCATGTGGACGAGCCTTCAAAAGAAGCAGCCCGGTAAGCTGAACGCTGTGCCTAATTCGATTTGTTTCTTGGGATTGTCCGTTGAAACCCTTGGAACCATAGAACAAAACAAGATGCGTTTAAAACTGTTTCCTCATTATTCACTGAGTGTTCTCAGAACTCATAAGTTTTTGGCCGTTTTAAAGAAACTGTAATGCCATTTTTTTTAACTGAAAAAAATTCTTCAATAACCCTTCAGTTTTTAGGGTGAGACTTACAAATTTTAATCTGTCTAACGCCAGACGATTTTACTTCAGTCCACGGGGCCTCTTCAGGGTTGAATGGGTTAACATCATGTAGGTCCACTCAAGAATTATGTCTCCTTAATCCGCAGTGGTAGATCGCTGAGGTCAGTATTGTCCCGTCAAGGGTGGGATATTAGACGCTATGCCTTTGATTATTTATATTTTATATTCTGGCCAAGTGGAATTCTACTATTTAGGAATTTTTGGACGTATTGTAACTTGAAGAAGAAAAAACAAACAATCATTTAGTGAAGACGCGCGGCAAAACAGCACGAGTCTTCGTTAATTGACTAAGCGGGGTTTTAGCTCAGCTGGAGTAACTATGTTCAGGATTGCAAACAATTTATAGCTTCACATTGCGGAGATAATGGAATGGACCAGCGAACAATGAACGCGCGCTGTTTACTACATGAGAGCCATTCAGACAAAACAACAGGGTGCCTATTAAAAGTCCTTTGCTGCTTGCTGCTTTCATACTACACCTTCCATCCTAAAATGAATTTCTCATTTGTGACACATGAGATTCTGTGTAATGGTTCCAATGCACTTAAATGAAGATATGAGATATTTTTTTTTAGTTTCTGTTGTCTTAAACCAGTTAGATTCTGCATTTGCCTGTCCGCAGTGAGCGTGTTGCGAGAGGTTAATGGCTCCTATCATGGCAAAGTTCATTAAATGTCCTTTTAGACCGAAAATATTACAAACACTTTTAGCTTGTCCACCAGCCTCCCAATACTTGAAGCAAATGTGAACTCCAGACTGGTTTTGTTGTAACTAAACTAATATTGCTCTCCTCCTTATTACCAAAAGCTGCGGTTTGTCGAATTGCATAGTTTGTACGCATCTACGCCACTCAAGCGTGAGATAGCTTATTAGGACTCGTTTTGTCAATCTCGCCTTGTAGGTTAGCACCTCAATTAAACAGCTAACTGTCAGTTTGCCTGCGTGCTGTCATGCCTAATGACATGGCTTTTGTATTACGTGATGGACCGCCCCACAAGATTAACAGTGCGCCAATTACCATCCGAAATAAACCAATCATGAGCTAAGCCACTAACCCGAGAGGAGACCGCAAAGCGAAGAGTTAAAGCTGACAAGATTTAAAGATTGTCTGTTAGTAAGCTATGAAGGCCAGATGACCCAACACGGCTGTAATAAAGTGAGCAAGCCTGAAAGAATTGTAGAGTTACTGATATCACTGGTTAGGATGAAGGCATGGCGTCGACTCACTCGAACCTCTTATGGGTTTTGTTGCTTATTGTAAGAAGACTATTGTGTAGTGATCACGTTAGACCATAGTTATCTGACCACTAAATCCTAATGTGCTTTGTACCTACAGCTCTCGGAGTCAACACTGAAAGGACAGAATGTTTTCCCGGACCGTTCAGTTACTTCAAAGCGCTGCTCCGATTATGCGGTAACAGATTTTCAAGATCTATTTTTTGTGTGCGTTAGTTCAGTCCATGTATGTTGCTCCTATATATGTATATATATCTAAACTCAGGAATATTGTGCTTTCGAAATAATTCTCTTGTGCATACTCCATTTATATTTCTATTTTCAGCATCAAGAGAACTTGAACTCATTTCTGTGGCTGGTTAGAAGGAATCCGCCGGCTTACTTCTTTGGCACGATCCATGTGCCATACACACGAGTTTGGGACTACATCCCCACAAATAGCAAGACAGCGTTTAGGACGAGTCAATACGTATACTTTGAGCTAGATTTGACTCAGAAATCCACCATAACTGCCCTTTGGAAATGTCAAATGCTTCCTAACGGTGGACTTCTTAAGGATGTGATACCTCGCTCATTATATCGACGTGTCCTTCGACATTTGCGTTATATCAAGAGAAAAATGCCTGTATGGTTGAAGGACAGTGACGACAATTTTCGACAAGGCATGGGGCCGTACGCGAATAAGATATTTCAGCTTTTGACCAAAGACTGGAAACAGAAAAGGCCAATATGGGTCATGCTCCTTGTTAATTCTTTGACAGAAAGCGACATCAAAAGTCGAGGTATTCCCGTCCTTGATCAATACCTCGCGTTAGAAGCATCCAGAAACCAGCAAGTTACCGGAGCTGTAGAAGAAGTTGTTGAACAATGTCGGCCGCTTAATTCCCTAAATGACTCTCAGGTAAGATTTTGTATAGTGAAAATTACATAATCCTTCAAATCTTCTCAAAGTCAAATGTCTTTCAAGCGAAATCCAGCTTACTGCTGCCAAAAATGGATTAATTGAAACTGACAACATTAAACATTTAAGTTATATTTGCACGCGACAATACAGTTGAACTTGTAATGTTTTGTTGGCTAGGACGCGGACCTCGAGAAAAATGGAGCTCTTAGCGGTAAATACTTTTTGACCGCGCTAGTGGAGCGTGATTTTAGCCGAAAGCCTTTTTCACGCAGTTTCTTAATATTTGATTTGCGTGAGACGAGTAGGAAAATAATTTCATTAACGACCAGGCGATAATAACTCCGAAACCAGGATCTGTTTTCAGCGTAGCTTCATTAGCAAATTTGTCTCGTTTCTTAGCAAGTCGAAGTAAAGCTGTTAAATAATTTCTGGAGGCGCAAAATTTGTGTTTATATTGTACTACTGTTTACACAGTTAGTCGCTGTCACAGAGTGTGGTCGTATATCGTTAGTCATATTTTGTTAATAGATCTTTTCATTGCGGCTTTAACGTGAATTCCTGTGCTTTACTGTCAGTGTTTTGATAGCAGGAGAAAAGAACGTTTACCCTCCAGATGATGTTTTATCGATTGTGTAAACCGATCGCTTTCCAATAAAATGCTCTCGAGCTAATTTTAAACTCTCTCAAATCGCCACAACGCTCGTAGATTGCTTGCTACTACGATCCAAGGGCACTTTTATGTGCTCAAATCAACGAAAGAATTTTTACTTTACTTATCAAGGTTATTAATTTATAGCCCTATTAGTTATAACCTAAACCTATGGGCTGAAAAATAAGCGACAATAAAAAAAAACTACCAGTGATATCACTCATCAAGCAATGAGATTGCTCGAAATATTCTTGACGTCTCGACGTCATCCGTTACAGAAGTTGCAAGTGTCGGCTTTCCTTTCGGTGAGCCTCTGTTAATCTCCGACTGCAGTATCCATTACAATTCTTATGTGGAGCTTTTATCAGGTTTGATATGGAAACAACAAACACTTTGTATGTCATTAAATTTTCATTAATATCACGCCTTGTATGTCCAACGATTTCACTGGGACCATGTTTCCAAGGTCTTTATTTCTAGGAGTTAAAAGTACTGAAAATTATGAACGATTGAAGTTTCGGGCTGCCAAGGATGAAATCAATGGGCGGCACATCAGTCCTTATGTCAACAAACTATTTCGTAGACAATAGTGTTAATTAAATCAAGAACGTGTCGTTTCTCGAGCTGTACGAAGCGAATATAAATCTGTGGGAATTAGAGGTAGATGTTACGTCCAATCTTACCGCAATATGAGACCGGTCAAACCGATGGCTACCCTGATTTTAGCGCTTTTTCTTAAATTGTAAAAGATGTGTTAAATTGATTTGCAAACACTTAAGTATGCAAACATTTTTTTCGGGTGTCACAATTCCCTTTGAATCTTAAGAACGGAGAGGATTTTAAGTCGTCAAACTTCAAAGTCATTTTTCTTTTTGTTACCTTGAAAACACGTTAAAAGATCAGATTTCCAAAACAAGTGGTTGGCAGTTTCACAAATGGCTTTTCGGGCCCGAAAAGTTATCGGTACTTTCGAGAAATGGGCTCCTGGACAAACAGTGTCTTTATTCACCAGAGAGCGGTGCAAAGTACTTTAGGCTTACTTTGTAGAGCAGTGACATCAAAGTACTTACCATCGATTCACACAGTACACTCACGTTTTGTATTTACTAAGTATGTTGTTTTTTCCATTAGCCTTAAGTTCCCTGATAAAGGGCGGTGTTTTTTGATGTCCCAAATTAAAGGCGTAAATCGTGCGTGAAGGTTTTACCGGCTTTATACAACTGTTGTCCGCAGAGTGTGCAGGAGATTCTTCGTATATTATTTTAACACAACCGCAACTCTTAATATCTTGACATCTGTCATTGATGGACTGGCTTTGTTTTTGTACAACAATTCTTTCAACGTTTCATTGGCACGTATGCAAATAGTCTGCACCTGACTCCTACACATTCGTCAGTTATAAACAGCGCGCGAAGTCTTGCTGCCTCGATTCTCTTCTAACATGCTCAACATATATGGTTAATTTGGAGCGTTTTTTCACAATCCACTTGACGAAAAACCATCGTATTTTTCTTTGAAGTTAGTTAAATTTTACAAATAGCGAGGTCAACGTAAGGCCGGATGCAGATACCTCATTACAACATATTTTTTAAAAATCAACCACCCTTTTTGCACCAAGGAAAGAGGCATGGGTAGTGAAAAACATCATGATGATAATTTTAATTTTGGAATATATGCTAAAATGAGCCCAAATCACTAGGATTAAATGTTTGGTAGAGTTTTTAACTGGTGAAAGTCAAGTTAGGAATTTTCAGGCATATCTCAATATTGTAATATGCGCTAGTTCGCGCAGCCAATCTCGGGGCGTTGGAAAAGATAACTTTTCCCCTAAACCATGATAACATATTTATCGATTTCGGATCTATACAACTGGACTTGAAAGATAAACCATGATTTTTTCAACGAGATACCACAAAAATTGAGACGTGATTTTGTGAAGTAAAATCGGCATAATCGATGACTATGATTTCCTTAACTTTTTCCGGCAAAAAGCTATCATCAAATGATAGTTTCCGTAAGTGCACGCGTTAAGTGCATCACAAAACGCCTAATTTCCAAGATTTTGACGTTGTTGTGATCCCTTGGACGCCCACGTATTTATTTGTATTTTGATTCTGCCCATCGCAAAGGACTGTGCCACGGTTTTCTTGGGAATAATACAAGAGATACTGAACTGCAGTACGTGCTTACATAGACACTTATGAATTTCCTCTGAATTCATCCGCATTAACTTGTGTTCAGTATTGTTATGAACTCTGCTGACCAATTTCTGTATTTACGAGCCCACTGCGAGATTTGGATAGATTGGTTATGAAAAGCTGCAACTGAGGAACTGATTGATTTGAATTCGATGTGAATCGGGTCGAATTCCCTTATATTACAAACTTCCGAATAGGTTGTATTTACAGAAGGACCTGATACAGCGTCGAGCAGTTCTGATGATTGCTGTACTTTATTTCTGGATAATGAAGAAAGAAATGGATACATTCGGGTACATTCGGGTTTTTGAAACCCGTTTAACCTGTATTAAAGGGAAGTGAATAAACCATTTTTGTAACTTCCGTAATTCCGTCAGCTTTTTCTCCTCCGTTACTCTGTTAGTTCTCTTTTTACGAGTGAAACAGACCTGTAAGCCCGATTTTACTCCGTAGTTACTAAAACATGGAACGACCTAAAACCACCTCAAAAAAATTCTACAACCATCTACATCCCCTTACAACCACCTCAAAAATATCTACAACAACTCACAAAGAATCGAATACCATCTCAAACAAGCCATAGATGTCTAAAATAAGGTAAGCCAGACGACAATATGTGTTAACCATTTAGCCAAAATCCCGGATCATGGGATTCACAAAAGTCAGTACCAGAATATGTATGTTTTGTCTGTCTATCTACTCTTCACACTATTTATGAAATAAGCACTTGTATGCACATCATATTTAAAAACCGCTTTTTAATCAATTTTTCAAAAAGAAGATTACGTAAAAGTTAGACGAAATCAATTTATCTGAATATGAATATATAAGAATGATTAATCAAAATATTGTGCGACCTGTACGTACCTTTGGGATCTTCCTTAAAGACGAACGCCATCGGAGCGTTCATTCATACAGCATGCAATTATTTATTTCCCGGAATTCGGGAAATTATTGAGGATCGTTCCGTTTCCAGGCCCTTTATCACGATTTTAGCACTGTTTACAGAATGGAATGCAGGATAAAGCGCCATTCTCATACGGTTGGTTTTTCAACAAATTAGGAAAATCGCTTACTTTATGCCACGATCATTCTCATGATCCGGAATTTTCGGCTAAATGGTAAACACGTATTGTCGTCTCGCTTATTTTAGATCTCTATGACTTGTTTGAGATGGTATTCGATTCTTTGTGAGTTGATGTAGATATTTTTGAGCTGGTTGTTGATATTTTTGAGGTGGTTGTAGATGGTTTTAGGTCGTTCCAGATTTCAGTGACTACGGATTTTACTTACGTCATATATATATTTTTAAAACGAAAGAGTGCACAAATTGTCTAATCATTTCCTTTCCAATGTGTGTGCCCCGAAAGAACGGTTTTTGGCTGATTTTTATGCCCCACTACAGGAAAAACCCAGAAAAAGATTAGAGCGCTTTAGGTAATTTCTAAAAATGCACAGAAGTTTGTCATCTTCATCCTAAATAGAATTTTGCTCATTAATGGAATTAATGTGACAGTCTTGACGACTCAGATTTTTGCCTTCCTTTTGACCAGAATATCGTAATTCAAAGCTATATCTTGCAAAACGATTGAATTGTATCGGCGAAAAACTCGCAAAAGAAGCCGAAGTGCGTGAAAATGCCAAGAGGATTTGAGGGATCAGAACTCTTCCTCACGTCACCTATTTATATCACATATTCATGCATTAAGATAATGTAAATGTGTGCTTATAATCACAGTTCGGAAAAAGCAAGCAACTAAGAAAGGTTGAAGTTGTAACATTTATTGGAAGTCTCAATGGTTTGCGAGAAAAATCAAAGCCGATACATATTCGTCTATAACGTAAGGTTTTAATTAATGGTGGTCATCATCAGGTGATGACCTGATCAGGTGGACTTTCAACAAAGCAAGTAAACACTTCAATCGTTGGACTCTGTTGAGCTCTTGTTCATCTGAATCTCTGGCAACCGCAGACAAAAGAAAGGAAATCCCAGCTGAACTAAAACAGCAAGGGGCGAAATTCCGTAAATAAGAGGTTTTTATTCTCTTGTTTAAAAGATAGTTTTAAGTGCACTCGTTAATTAACTTCCCAGATGTTTTAAGCAAGCGCTCCTGGCGAGAGTCAGTTGTGTTTGAGATCTCTTTTTCTTCTCGAAGAGAAATGACGAAAAGCAGTTAATGGGAATTAATAATATTAAGCACTTGCTGAAATTCCTGTACGTTTTTTTTCTTGTGCGTCTTGGTTGTTGCCGTTCATTTTGTGTGATGACGTTAAAAACTTCACACTAGACTTCCGGATGGAATGGATGAAGATAGTTTTTACATTTCCTGTTTGATTCTGTTTGCAAAATAACCTCTTGATGTCACGTTTTGAGCTCCAAAAAGCTGAATAAGTGCGGTTTTCTGATTTAAAAAGTAATGAACATATATTGTAGTCGAGGTTTTTATTTCCTTGCTGGAGTTCAGTTCGCTTCAGTAAACTTGATTATTAGCTCTTCACAGTACACCCTTCGCCCTCCACACAAACCACAACGGATGTTGTGTTTTGTTCAGAGTTACAGCGTCAACGGAAGTATCCCGTTGTAGTAAGACGCCTAATTACGGATAAACTGAATTCTTCACAGCACGGACTCGGAAAATGCCAAGTGCTTGAATGTTGAATAAACTCCGAGAAAGTGGTTGAATGATCTCATAAGGAAATGTCATTGAAAACTGTCGCGTAATACACAATAGAGACGGCTTAGTTCTCATCGGTTGGGTACACCAAGATTAAAAACACTTTTATAAGAGACTTAATATAACATACGTTTTGAATGGGAATGCTTCAAAACACGGACACATATAGCAGGCATCTATCATTAGCCATCTTTAAGGTCTGATTTCAGTTATATATACACTTTCAATACCCTCAATCAATTAACATCTATCACTGAAGAAAGCAGAAGATCGTCATTGACACAAATTTGATTGGTATTAGTTTTTTTGTGCAAGCCAAGTTTTTGTGTAATAACATACGTAAGTAAACGTTAAGAACAAAAATATGTTTTGATTGCACTGGAAGTATTAAAAGCTAATCTAGTCATAAAAATTCAGTTCCGCGAGTTGAACAATTTGAACAACTATTGAAAACAGAGTGGGCTTAAAGGAAACATATGGTTACTTTATTGCTAGAGGGAGGGATAGAAAGTTCCGGACAGTCACTAAGACGTGATCCTTTCGTCGGGCAGAACTAAAAAAAGAACCTTTAAGCAGCTCTTGCCTGCTTAAAAGAGAGCCATATTATTAATTGAGTGTACCGAATCTATGTCGAAAATAGCACCAAAAGTTAAAGGCCCTTGTGGGGGCTCAGGAGATTTTTTGCCCCATAAGAATATGACCTGAGGAGGCATCACAGAAGTCCGCGCTCGCATAGAATGGAGAACTTGGGCCGCTTAACAGTCACGTCCAAGTGATTGCCGAAAAGGATCAACTCATGCTCGTAAGGAATCATAGTGTTCTCTCCGTCCGCCGCACAATGTTTTGTATTCACCGAGTTGTAGGGTTAGCGGGAGGCCGAAGCGAAACACTGCCATTGAATGGACTTATCTAGCATTGCGTTGACGTGAAATTGCATACGACAGTCACAGGCTACAACTTGCATTTTACCAAAAAGTCAAAGAGGTTTTTTCGATTTAAGCCCTCCTTTTGCCTGCTGTTAGTTACAGTAAAGCAACTTCTCAAAACAGAGACAATTCACAATGGCAAGAGGTAGCCATGGCCAGGCGCTTTTGCTGTTTATCGTTTGCCCTGTCAATTAAACGCGAAGGTACATCTCTCTATTGTTTTGAGGTAGACACGATATAGTCGCAAGCGAGTATGTCCTCTTTTTTTGGTTTATATAGCCTGGTTTTCTCTAGCGAGCGACGCAAGCACAAAGCGCAAGCACAAGTTTGTGTCAGACACGGAGATCGAGGAAGTCGATCCGCTTACTTTATTTCAGAAGTTCTCGGCGAAAAAGCTTGGTTTTCACTTAGCGACCCACCACAAGTGAAAGCAAAAGTAGCTTATGCAATGAAGCCCCATTAGGGGGAGGGAGGGGGGGAGGTCTTAGTATCCCGTATCCCATTTAATATCCCCTATGGCCCGTTAATTCCTGTGGTTTGTATCCCGAAAATGCCAGTTACTTCTGATGACGTCATTATGCCCCTGAGGCGGAGGAGGAGCAGGAGAGTTTTTCTCGAACACGTTCTCTGGAGAGACCGATATCGGTAGTTATTTTTCACATGGCTCGTTTTCCTTTGTTCTTTGAGGTTGATTGTATGGAATAAACCCCGCTAATTAACAACTGTCTGAAAAGCTGGGGGCGGCTTTGATTGTAACAGGGAAGTTTAATAACCGCCTAAGGGATTATTAAAGTTCATAATCCCCTAGGTGAATATTACAGTAATATTCCCCTCGCACACACCCACATGCCTTCCATTTCACGCACTGACAAACAAAACAACGACTTTACTTTGTCATCCACGACTATGATATCCCTCTTCGACGCTTTCTTCTTGTTTGCTTTAGTCTCTTTTTCAACACTGCCGATTGAGACTTCTTGATGCTCGTCTGAGTGTTCAAAGCTGAACAACCCTTCTGTCGTCTCCTCAACATTAGGGACCGTTCATTTTTTATGGGGTAGGGGGGGCTGGTGGAATTTGGAGGAGTGTAATTTGAAAATTGTATGACCCCCCCTAATTTCCGATTTTTTTTACTCCTGGCCCCCCCCTCATCAGAGTAATATTTTGGAAGGCCCCCCCCCCTCCCCCTTGAATAAAAAATACATATGGTGTTAAAAGTTACCGCAGCATTAAAATTTCGTTTTGTTACATTTCACATTTCACATTTATTGAAAGAAACCTGAAAGCTAGAAAGCTGCTTTTAACAAATCACTCAAAAGAATGAAAAGTCAATTTCTGCTCTTCTTGTTACAGCTCGTCGTGAGCGTGTTGTAGCTGGCCGCTCGTCTGCGTATTCCTCATCTGAGGCGATAAAAGCAAGAACGACATCATTTGAGTCGTCTTCAGAGTCAGGGGCATCACTCTTGTAGTCATCATCAGTTTCCTCTCCCTCACTGCTTTCATCACTGCTGTTTAGTTGACC
Source organism: Montipora foliosa (assembly GCF_036669935.1). Classification (NCBI taxonomy): domain Eukaryota; kingdom Metazoa; phylum Cnidaria; class Anthozoa; order Scleractinia; family Acroporidae; genus Montipora; species Montipora foliosa. The sequence continues at coordinate 28,022,230 of NC_090878.1, forward strand.
TGATTCATTCCTGCCTCCCACTTCGGCTTGTCCAGTTCTGAGAGTATTCATTCGCAAGAAGTGTCCCAAAATTGTCTTCACTTTGTCATTCTTGTTGCTCTTCTGATGCTGTTTTAATAGCCCATGATGTTTTAAGTATTTGTTCAATTCTGGCACACGGAGCTTTTTTAGCTTGGTGGCATCTTCACACAAATTAGCCCAATGATAATCTTCATAGGACTTTTCTCTTGCCTCCCTACTTTCCCTTGCCCTTTCCTCCAGTCTCTTCTTTTTTTTTTGAACTCCATGACCTTAAGATGCTGGAGATGGTCAACCACAAACTTTGGTTGCACAATGAATTTGTCTCCAAATCTAGCTAGGCTCTCTGGGTCAGACAAAACTGGCATGCGCCTCTTCCAACTGGACTCTTGGTTGCCAATCGTCTGGATCACGCCCCTCATTTGGGGTCTGCTGATAAGGAAGGTAGTGGTACTTTGGAAGGCAGGCATGATCAGGAAATGGTTTGGGGCATCTCCCTATAGGTGGTCCAGTCCATTCACAACAAAAAGAACAAACTTGTCCTACCTTTACTCCATAAGAAAACTTCAGAAATGTCTCAGAAAAAGCCTTGGTAACGAGGTCAGTTCCAATTACAGGACTCAAATTATTGGTCTTTGTTTAATATGCGCTTGATAACAACATTTTTATGAATGAAAAGAAAGTTGTTACTATTCAAGACTGTTATTATGGTACGTTCACTGTTATTATAAAATATATAAAAAGCTGTTGAGAAGTTTTCTTGAATACCCTGGAAATGTTTTAGTATATTTGTTATAAATAAAAGAGGTCAATTTTTTCCTCAATCTGTAAAATCTCTTATCCTATTTTTAATCTAATTTTTTCGTCCAACCCCCCCTTTTCCTTCATTTTTTTTCGGCTGGCCCCCCCTTTCAAGCCAATTTTTTTTTAGTGGCCCCCCCCCAAATCCCACCAGCCCCCCCTTTCTCATAAAAAATGAACGGTCCCTTAAACTGAGCGTTTTCGTGGTCCACTTGCCGATTGCTCGAAGATACAAATTTGAAGAAACTTGGAACGACTTCGTATCAGGAAGCACACGACATGCAAATAAATGGCCGGGTGTATTAGAGGTTAGCTAGCATTTGTACGGAAAGGATGCAGGAAGTAGAGATAACAATATGGGCAATTTTCAGAGAGAAGACTGAGAGAAGGTTTACAAGTAGTGCTTCGAATGTCTGGCCTTGAATTATAGATTTTAAAGGGCAGCTGCACTATTGATAGCCATTCCTAGCACACATTTCACATTCTTGAAAACCGAACTTGCAAGCAATTTTCGTTGCAAGGTTTCATTTCTTCAAAAATAACTGTAACGTGCAAAAAGATTGAAAAAGATAACAATCACTTTGAGATTTGACGGTCCCGAGACTGGCCTTTCCCAAGACGTAAAACAAAAATGACCACTTGGTTTTCCAAGCCTGCTCCAGGTTCCAGCGAAGGGAAACTATTTCAATAAATCACGCATGACTTGAATGAAAACTGTTTCCTGCAAAGAAGAAAAAACATACACGTTTCATTTTGGCGACAATTTTTGGCCCGCGGTCCCTATAATCTTAACGCTTGGAGCAGGCAATTGCTATTCTATTGCTCCGCTTTGATTGAAAATGCATCTTTTTTGTCATCCTCTATATGGAAAAATACGACGGCTGTTATGTTTTATTGCAGGTGATATTTGCTTTAAACCAAACCTTAAACTTCCAAGAAAAGTTGCGGGATGGTAAAGCGACATTGGCGTACACAACAGATGATCTGATTGATCATTACAACTGTGGAGATCTCAATACTGTGCTTAGCTTCTCCACTCAAACAGCGCGTTTATCAACTATGAACTCAAACTCATCTTCATTAGAGCTCGAAATACAAAGGACTCATGAGATAGATGCGTATTTTAGAACAGAGCTCATCGTCAAACGAAACGAGCGAATGGCAAAAAGAGTCATTGAACTATTGAACAAACACCCTGAGCGAGATTTCTTCTTTGCGTTTGGAGCAGGTAAGTACGTAACCTTTTTCAACACGTAAAAGCATCTGTAAATGTAGACTAGTTTGAACTAAGACCGAAAACTTTTTGATTGAAAGGGTGGGAAGTTGAATATCTCACTGTCTTAAGTGTGGAAAGCCAATTTTTACATGACAAGAACATTCAGTTTATCAAGGTACGCAATTCAGTGGGCGCCAGCGTTCGACATAAATTGCACGCTGATGACGGAAACGATTTTTCTGCAGAAAAATAGGACTAACATTCAAGAAGGTGGAATTTTTCTCGGTGAACTATTTCGCCTCTACTGGTTGCTTGTACGTGATTCGACGCACTCTAGAGAAAGAACGCAGGCGTTTCTATATGGCTAGTTCACCCACCGGCTGCTGCTTCATGCACTAGGAAACTTTTTAATGTCAGGAACAGGAGCCCATCGAATGCATCAAATAAAGCCTCCAACTAAACTTATTCCTTGAGCCAACCCTTTCCCGAGTATATTTACAGTGTCATATTTCCACGGCGAAACGCGAAAAAGAAATTCCAGCGCGATGCGTGTTTGTTGGCGGGTTTTATGACGTAAATCAATAGCTCTGTCACAGGCTTGTTTTGATTGGGCTTTTAACCTCGAAACCTCCGCCAGAGGCATTCTACTAATAACTCTACTCGGGATGGGTTGACTTCGAGAACCACTATGAAAGATACAGGCTGCTAAAAGTAATACAAATACATTTCGTATTAATGGTAATAGCACTGAATGGAGTCCAATTCGGTCTGTAATCATACGAGTGATAATGCAGGAGTCCGATTTGTTTGTCACGAATATGATTACAGACCGAATTGGACGAAACGCAGTACTCTTACCGATTAATCATAAAAATTACAATTTCCGAGAAAAGAAGAAGAGCCAAGTTATGAAAGAAAGGGAAAATTTGCATTAAAAGACTACCAAAGGAGGCGTAAATTGTTTAATGTCTCTCTGAATGAAAGGAAGAAAGAAAGAAAGAAAGAAAGAGAGAAAGCCCCAATTTAGGAGTCTGTACACTGTTTCTATGGTGATTGAAACCAAGGTTGTGATTGGTTGATTTCAACTGCAACTTTGAATGTGATTGGCTGATTTAAACTGCAACTTTAAATGTGATTGGCTTATTGAACTTTCCGATAACAACTTGGCAAGTGAATAAGTGGAAAATAGGAGTTTTTTTTAAACCAATCACAATCGAGGAAATTGTAATTTTTATGATTAACAGCGAAATTGACAACAACAATAACATCATCATCATCCGTTTATCAATATCTCAAACTTATATAGCCCCACAAAAATGTTATACTAATTGGAGTCGGAGGAAAATCCAATCCAATACAATTAAATCAAATCAGATGTTGGTTTTTACCAACATCCTGAACACACCCCTTTTTCTGGTGTGTTACTTCGGATCCAAGTTTCTTCCAATTCCCAGCCACAAATACAGCCTTGCGCCGTTTCTCCCGCACTCCTCCTAAACAACGTTGAAGACCATACCTTGCACGACAGTTTTGTAACCCAACGCTGTTCAGTGTCCCAAATGTTTTGGCCAGGGTTGTAGATGACCATGTCAACTTTAATTGGCGTTGAGTCGACGCTTGACAACCACAACACGACAGTAAATCCATATCCTAAGGATTGTATTGATCATTACGCAGGACATTTTATTGGAAATCACAGTATAATAGATATTATGAGGCGCGAAGGATTTGCAGTGGATCACATACGACCCAATGACCAATTACCAGGGTAAGCATCTGTACTGTACCAAACATTGCAATCACGATGCAATAAATATTTTTTCCCTTTTTTTCTCTTATTCACAATTAGACTGGCCGCGCACTAAGGCTAATGGCATGAAAGAACGCATAAAAGAGAATTTATCGGCCGTTTTTTCTCTTTTGAAACTGGTTTTGTCCATGTTACAAAGATTTTATTTAACCTAGATGAAAACAGAGAGCGACTTTGACCGACAACAATTTACTAGTTCACTTATGCGCAAGGATAATAGCACGTTTGAGTACAGAGAGAAAAGATTTGTTAGCTGGCACTTTTGTTACTGATGTTTAACTTGAGAGAGATTTGCGATATTAAATAAGGAATATTCAGATTGATCAAGTACAGACAGTTGTTAACACTTGTATCTGTCCGGGCACTAATTGGGCAGAAATACTGCCGAACCCAATGGGTTACAGAAAAATGTAGTTTACTTTTATTGTTGTATTTACTTAGCGTTAAAACAGTACCAGACATCGTTGCTTGTCCAAAGACAAGGAGAAATAAAAACAGATGCAGAAAATGTCGTCGGAGGCAACGGAGAAGATGCTGGGACAAAAGAAAAAAGGAACCGGATTTCAGTCGCGTTAAGTTGGTTCTTAAGATGACTAATACACCGACAGAAAAGAGGTTAGTATATCAGCGGCCACTCAGTTTTTGTTACGAAGATGCATGAATGCTGCCGAACGCACCTCGTAGAACCGAAGATTCGCCGCAGCCTTACTCGATTCCCTGCGTAGACGCCACCAATGACATAGCGCTGTATTATTTATTGTTACCATGGTCTAGACACCTTTCAACATCCTCGGCTTAGTCCAGGAGCGGTTTTATTTATTTTCCTTTTATAGGGGAAGGGTTGGGTAGTAGGATTGGTGAGTCGGGGGTGGGTATGTGTCTTGGGCTAGCTTCCCAAACTCGGAGATGTCAGGTTGATTTTCTTGGTTCTCTACTCTAATGCGAAAGGTATATCACTGCAATATAATTATAATTTTATGAAGGTTTTTTTCTCAACTATCGATCGAGTTTTTTAGGCAACTTACGATGCAGGTTGTCTTTTTTTTCAGTGATAACTCAAGCGCACACAAAGAAGAATATACAATCAAAAATGAATTGCCTGTCCTGCAGTCATCAGCAGCTGTAAAAATCGACAAAAGACAAGTTAAACTTGCTCTTACTCTTCTTTGTCTATTGCTGTGTTGTCTTGCGAGGAACGTTATGTAAGACCACCCAAAAGGGCGTGCGGTGTTACACGTCATATATAAGAACAAGCGGAAAGGCCTAAGCTAGGATGTAAAAGTTCCTGTCCGTTTCCGCCTTCGTGCAATATAAAGAGGAATGATCTGCGTGGAAGAGCTGCCAACAGATGACACAAATTCGTAAATAAAATTTTGCATGTCGACAAAGGCTTGGGAAGCGTGTTAACTTATTACCCAAAGAAAAAAGAATTATATTAAATATACAATCGCATCATGCATCATCCTATTTGAACTTTAAATATTATATATACATATATTATATAATATCGGTTTTGTTAACCGTCATGTTATTTACACTCAGGGAAAATACTGACTCAGTTATATAAATATATAGCGTTTTGATTCATGATAAGAAAACAAGCTGATGCACAACATTTGAGTCATACTGAGTCCTTCTTCTGTCTGATTTCTTTGCTCATCATTTTCGGGACCGACTCTTGTTGCACGCTGGAAAATTTAAATTGGTCCTGAAATAAATGTATATATTTTGAAGTGAGGGTTATAGATACGAAGTGAGGCTATTAGTCTCTCCCCTCGGGGCTTTTCAGGACTAATTTGCAATGTTTTACGGGGGACTTTAGCCAGACTGCTTATTACATAGTTTACAATTTATTTTAGGAAGTGAAAGATGCCCCCGTCCAGATAAGGTCAGACCACAACACGAATTGCTGGTTTTCACTCACGTGATCAACAGCCATGTTTTTCGACGAAAACAAAAGGAAGCATTTGCATAATAATAGAGTTAAATTCCCGGAGGATTTGGTAGGGGCACCAACATGGCGGTCGTGACGTCATGTGAAAACCGAGAATAGTGAGTGGGTTCTTTAACGTCCCATACTATTTAATTTCCAATAAGGGTTATGAGACGGTACCTCCGGTTTAAAGTCCTTATCCGAGAAGACTTGAAAGTCTTACCATTTGCAGATGTAATTGCAAAGGTAGCACATTCTCCTCAGTTATTTTAAGACCTTGAGTGTTGGTCCGGCCGGAGTCGAGTTCACGACCTCCCGCATGATGGCCCGATGCTCAACCAACTTAGCCACCGGTACGGTGCCTCGCACTTATCTGGACAATTATGCAACGTGCTTCATACCCCCTCTACTATGCCGGTGCGACGCTCATACCCCATCTACTATGCCGGTGCGACGCTCTTCCAACTGAGCCATGAAGCTACTCATTTAGGAGCAGCGCTCATGTGTTCCCATGAAAGGACTGATGAATTAAATAAATGCATATCTTCGAAGTGCGAGTTATACACTAAAGATAGAAGTCATCCTTGCACTTCTGTGGGCAATTTAATTAACCCTTTCACTCCTGTGGGGTTCTCCATTGACGAGTAAAATCGTCTGGCGTTAGACAGAGTAAAATCTATAAGTCTCGTTGGCCCTTACAGGAGTGAAAGGGTTTTAAATTAATTAAGCAATTGTCTCTTTTAGACAAAAACTGAGGCGGCTTTAACGGGATTCGAAACCATGGTGCAAGAGACAATTGCTTAAATTGTCCAGATAACTGCGAGGATGACTTCCATCCTTCTTAAATAGACCATTTTACAGTTGTAGCTCAGCTGCCTGGCCTAAGAATGGAAGCGAGGCTGCCGGTGACCTTGTTTTGATACACCCATGATATTAGAAATAATAATAATAATAATACGAACTTGCAAGTGACCACCCCCTCCCCCAAGTAGATTGATGGTTGAGATGGCAGACCAAGTGCAGTGCAATTTCACAGGCATGGGTTCGAGTCCCGAGTTTAATTCAAACCAATAGGCCATTTTACAGTTGTTTGCTGAGTGACCTAGCCTATGAACGGCTGCGAGGCTGCCGGTGACCTTGAATTGACACAGACCTCATTGCTTTTATAATGTAAATTATGTTGTTGTGATTCAAATTAGTCTACATTAACATTAGAAAAGTACAAAGGTTTGACAAATTACTCCTTAATTTTGGCGCGAAATTTCAGCGTTAATTTATAATTTCACGTGTAAAATTACAAAATTGCCATGGTAACATCTCTTGTATCTCGATAAGAGCCAAGATGGCGTCGAGATTTAAGACAGAGACCATTGAAGAATTTACGAAATTAAAAGAAGCGGCAGAAAATAGAAACATGCGAAAGAGCACAATTAACTGGGTGATGTGACGAAAATAGCCTTAAGAAAAACCTGGAGATGATTCTTCCCGATTTTACGCCAATCATTTGAGAAAGATTTGACAGTTACCTTAATTTTGAAACATTATGAACAGGCACAACGAATTCGAATATTCGGTATTTTTTGTGAAGAAACTCAGAAAATTACGAACTTTAGCAAAAATGTATGCCTTAAACGAAAACTGTATTCTTCTTAATGTTCTCGGTTTTCGATACAATAAACCAGTAAAAGCAATTACGGTTGTGAGCGTAATTTGTCACCCACGACATTAAAAGGTAATCAGTAAATGATAAAAAAATTAATAAAAACGTTTCGGTCTGTGACCTTCATCAGTTGCAGTGCAAGTGAATAGTGAATTACAATTTCCTTAAATAAGTTTACAGTATAAAAGATAACAAAACATTACAAAGATGATTAAATAACAGGGCGCGATAACACATATTCGCAAAAAATTAACAAGTGATGAACAATCGGTAATTACTACGCGTGAAACCGATGACTATACGAAACAAACCCACGGGGAAAACCAACTCGAAAGATAAAATAAAAGAATACAAACATACAAGTAAAATGAAAAGAGAAAAGAAAAGGCTGTCGAGTCCACTTGAGAATGAAAAGGAGCAGCGTTAAAACTGAAATGGCGAGAGATAAAACAAAATTCCTAATCAGAGCCCCTGAAACCATGCCGTCACCGGGCACAGAAGGCGCCCCGAACTGGGCCCTTAAACAGCAATATTGTAATAAATTCCCAGATGGGGGCCCCCGCCCAATTTACATGTGATCTCTACGTTAATTGTAGTTTATTCTTTTTTTCAAGTGAAATTCCTGACGCCTATTCAAGCCAAAAGGTGCCAAAGAAAACAACTGTGCACTCCAATATGCCCCTTTAGTGATAAGGAGTTTCTCGATGCTGCATGAGTTGTTGACAGTCTCCTGCACTTGATCAATACATTGGAATGAGAAGTCGCTTAAATCATGTGGTGTTTTGTTGAAATGTACCGCTACCTCACAAGTCTTTTTCTTAGTGACCATAGCAGACTTATGGTTGCGAAATCTAACTCTGAAGTCAGTTGTTGTAGAACCAATGTATTGCAGGCGACATTTCTTGCACGAAGCCAAATAATGTTCTTGGAATCACAAGAAAGTTTTGATCGTATTTTGTAACTTTTACCTGTTTGAAAACTTAGGAAAGAATTTGATTCAACTAAGAAGTTGCGACAGAGATCGCATCTTGTTCTTTTACATTTAAAACAACCCTTAGCCTCGACAATCTCTCCGCGTTCAGTGTTGGGGCCATAACGAGATGGCGCCAACAATTCCTTAAGGTTT
>NC_090878.1:28035793-28048293 GCF_036669935.1 Montipora foliosa
AACTTGTCCGTGACGGACTTCTTGGATGTAACGCTTGACCTGTCAAGAGGGAAATACTACCCCTACAGGAAACCCAACGACAAGCCATTATACATTAACGCAAGTTCCAATCACCCCCCCCCCCCCCACGATCTTAAAACAGCTACCAAAAATGATCAACAGAAGGATCTCCGACCTGTCTTGCACTCAAGAGGAATTTGAAAAGGCCAAAAGTACCTACGAGACCGCATTGAGAAACAACGGGTACGACGCCGCCCTTCAATATGAAGGCAATTCCCACCCACGCCGCAACAGAAACAGAAAAAGGAAAATCTTATGGTTTAACCCTCCATACAACCAACAGGTCCAAACTAACATCGGAAAGCTTTTCATACGGCTCGTTAAGAAGCACTTCCCAAGGGACCACAAGCTCCATAAAATTTTCAACACCAACACTATCAAATTAAGTTATTGTTGCACTACCAACATGGCAAACATTATTAAACAACACAACTCTCGCATCCTGAGCGCCTCCCCCACCGAGCAATTAAGAATGTGCAATTGCAGGGTTAAAAGTGAATGCCCTATGGACGGAAAATGCCTAACCAAATGCATTGTGTACAAAGCGGAAGTAGGGGCTAACAATGGTAAGCGCGTCTACTACGGAGCCTCGGAAGGAGAATTCAAGACCCGATATAATAACCATACCAAGTCCTTTAGGTCAAGGAGATACTGCAACGAGTCTGAACTTTCCAAATATATATGGAAACTGAAGGACAACAACACAAATTTCATCCTCAAGTGGAGCATTGCATCATTCGCATCACCGTACAAGTGCGGCACCATAAAGTGTGACCTTTGCCTGTCTGAATTAGTCGCCAGTGTTAAAGCTGACCCAAAGTTTCTGCTAAACAAAAGAACTGAATTAGTATCTAAATGTCGTCATAGAAATAAGTTCCTACTGCACAATGTGAAGTAATGAGCTTCCACTTTAGGGAATTCTATAAATGCCGAGTAATGCGCATTAATTAAGATCATTGTAGCCTGAAGATTGTGTCGAGAACATGAAACTCTGAGTCGCTACTGTGTCTCTTGCTTGTTTTAAAAAATATATATATATATAACTTTAGGTGAGTTCCACACTGATAAATCCAGAATAGTGCTCAACAATAATGGAGCGGTAATAACAATGTTTGTCTACTCAATATAGTTTCATATGGCCTTTAATATAGAACTGCAGACAGTACGGTTTCTGGGCCTCATCAGTGCAGTGCTGATGTCTGGGATTTAGTTTAAGCTTACAAAAGCCACCCCAAATGTCCCACACATGTGGTACATCTAAGCCATGCCAGAGTGCTCAAACTAGCGAGCACATACATTCATACATACACTGTACTTTAGTGAGCATGCGCAATTGCTAGCGGCAATGAAGCATCCCAGTAGAGTGCTCAATTTGGACATGAAAGCGAAAGCTTTGTAATGGCAAAGAGCTATATCTAACCGCAGACAGTGCTTTTTTTTTTTTTTTTTTCATGAAAACAGCCTTTATTCACAATAAAAACACACGCCATTTACAAATTAAAAAGCACAAGAAAGTCACCAGAAACTAAGAGCCGGAGTAGGCAGCTAGCCACAAGGGCCTGGGGCCCTAACAGCAGAGTCCATGAGCAGAGCAAATTCCCTGCAGAGATCCCCGGATTGTGGACACCACGAACAGCGCACGGACAAATGGAATCCATGACCCAGATGTACTTCTAAATATTGATATGAGGAAATCCGTTCGCCATGGCACAAAAACCGTCCAAGACCCAAACATCATGAAAGCGAGATTCAGAAAGAGAGTTATAATCCAAGAAGACTCTCTGCTTAAGATCATAGGAAACATAACGGATGATGGCACGATGGTCTTCTTTGCCGTTGCAGAAAGTGGCCCTGTTTCGAAAGGTCCAAATGCCATAAAGAATGGATTTCGTCAAATGGCGCGCGAGCCGAGCCCTCTTAGCACTAAGAGAGGGCCAGCGGAAGAAAAAAACCGTTAAAAGGTTTGCAACAAACTGCCTACCAAGCAACAGGGAGAGAACTGGCACAAAGTGTAGCCAGACTCTTTTGACCCTTAGACAATTTAAAAAGCAATGGTCAATGGTCTCTCGTCGCGGACAAGAGGCACAGCGACCAGATGAGATACAACCCCAATTGAAAAGGGAATCACGCACCTTGACGCCGCGGAGGATAATAAGCCAAAAGACATCGTTCTTATAGTTCTCAGTGAAGGGGTCCCGGACGAGAGACCAATGACCATCGAGGGAGAACCCTGGCCCAATGACCTGGGACCATTGACGCGGCAAGATTGGCGGGGATGAGTTGATTGAAAGTAGCTTTTGATACAAGGTTTTACAAACTAGGGCACTGTCTCCCACCCTGGATAGAGTATCAAGACAGGCCTCGTAAAAGGGAGTTGGAGAAGAAGCACTGGGAGAGGAGTTATCCCGTAAGGAAGACCATTCGGAACGCAGGGAGGACAAGCGACGCCCCAAAAAGTATTTACATAGAAAAAAACTAGAATCATCAGGGGAATTAAGCACGGAGGCCATCCCCGCCAATCTCAAAGCCTGGGCCTTTAAGACAAGATTGTCAAGATTGACACCCCCAAATTTCAATTTCAAAAAGCAAGTGTTACGACTCACCGTCTCCATTTTTGAGCCCCATAAGAAGGGCCAGATCAAGGCATTAACCTGCGCAATGACCCATTTTGGGAGAGTAAGAACTCTAGCAAGGTAAAGCAGCTTGCTCAAACCAAGTGTATTGATAATTAGGGCCTTACCGGGAAGGGATAGGGATCTCGACTTCCAGAGATTGAGGGATTTCTCCAGTTTCTCTAGTTTAGGCTGCCAATTAAAGTGCTCTGTAGGGATGGTGCCAAACACTACCCCCAAGATTTTCATTTTCTTAACCCAGGTGAGGCCCAAAGGTTCATCAGAACGAAACCTCCAGGCCCCCAGCCACATTGCTTCAGTTTTGGTGCGATTCAGTTTGGCACCGGTACCCCTTTCATAGACATTAACACAGCTGAAAAGCTTAGACAAGGATCGAAGATCCTTGAGTACAGTCGTAGTGTCATCGGCATACAAGCGAACACGTGCTTGCCGCCCTCTGGCACCAGGGAGGAGGAACCCCTCAACCCCTGGACAACGGCGAATGAGGGACGCTAATACCTCAACACAAAGGACATAAAGTAAGGGAGACAAAGGGTCCCCCTGTCGCACCCCACGCGCAAGAGAAATCCTCTGAGATAGCCAACCGTTTAAGATAATCTGCATAAAGGCACCATTGTAAAATGTTGAGATCCACCGGCAAAACTCAGGTCCAAAACCATAAACCTGGAGAAGATGCAGGAGAAAGGAACGGTTGACACGGTCAAAGGCTTTCTCTTGGTCAAGGCTGACTAAGATTGCGGATTCATCCGTCCGTTGAATGTAGTCCAAAACATCACGCAAAAGAGTAACATTAGAAAAAATACTTCGGCCAGGAACGGAGCAAGTCTGATCAGGGTAGACAATATATTCAAGAACCTTGGAAAGACGAGAAGTGATTGCTTTAGAAATAATCTTATAATCCACATTCAAAAGAGAGATGGGCCGCCAGTTTTTTAAGTGCTTAATATCACCACGTTTCTTAAAAATAAGCCGGGTGACGCTACCTTTCATCGAGCCGCAAAGCTCGCCATCGGAGAAACACTGGTTAGAAACACGGAGTAAAAGGGGACCCAAAGTCTCCCAAAAATGAAGATAAAATTCAACTGATAGTCCGTCAGATCCCGGTGACTTCCCGGTATTAAGACTCTTAACAGAGTTCGTTAATTCGTCAAGCGACAAGGATCCCTCGCACGAAGCGCGTTGAGGAGGAGAAAGGGACTTTTCAACAGATTCTAAACAACGCTGTTTAAAAAACGCGTCAATAGGCTCATCAGTGAAAAGATCTGAATAGAAGCGCACATGCGCACGTTCAATTTCTTCACGCGTGAACACCTCTACATCATCAGAATTAAGAATAGAAGAAACAATATTACGCTCAAAGCGTTCACGTTCAAGCTTAAAGAAAAATCGCGTGGGCCTTTCTCCCTCCTCAAGCCACTGAACTCTAGAACGGATTTTAGAACCGTCTAACTTTTCCAAGGTAAGAGCCTTAAGCTTACTTTCGAGCTCGGAAATTTCAGGACTAACTGAAGGATTACCAGAAGTAAGCTGACGTTTTAGCTTAATAATCCGGTTAACTAAAAGAACACGTTCGTGCGAGAGATCCCTGCTCTTTTCCCTGGCAAAGAAAATGATCTCAGAGCGGATAGAGTTTTTAAAAAAGTCCCACCAAACTTTAACCGAAGGAAAGTGTTGCAAGCAATTGGCTAAATGATTGATACAATTCGAAATATAGTCGCAAAACACATCATCATTCAAAAGTGAATTATTAAACTTCCAAATGCCAGGACCACGGAGGTTATTCCCAGTGGGCTGGAAGGAAAGACAAACAAAATCATGGTCGGAAAAAACACAAGGGTTGATTTCACAAGAAACAACAGAAGGCATGAAGTTCTTAGAAACAAAAAATTTATCTAAACGCGAACCAATTGAAAAATCCGAATTAAACCATGTGCACTGGCACACTCTCGGATGTAGCTTGCGCCAGACATCAATTAAAGAAAAGGCTGAACGCAAATCAGTAAGGCACTTAGCAGGCACAAAGTTGCCGCCAAATTTATCAAGGTTGTGATCGTAACAATTATAATCACCAGCAATTATTAAGACATCAGAAGATAAAAAGTATTCATGCAAACTTCTGAAAAACACTTTCTTTTCGGCCAAGTTGGTGGGAGCATAAATGTTAATTAAATTAATCCTTAGGTCGTCAAGTTTTAACAAAAGACTAACAACCCTCCCCGACGTGTCTCTTTTCCAGCAACTGACGTTGCCGGAAAAAGATTCAGAAAGGCAAGTAAGGACACCACCTTGTTTGCCTACAGCAGGGGACCAAAAACAAGGTCCACGCCAGGCACAAGAGAAAACGCGGAAAACCTCAGGATCAGTAATCTTCGTTTCCTGAAAACAGAAAACGTCATAGGAGGTACGAAGACTATATATGAGATAATCTTGGAAAAGCTTACTGAAACCACGAGAATTTAAGGAAAGAATTTTGGAAGTCATGAAGGGTGAGGGTTCTTAGTCTTTTTACTAGAACTGACCGGCATAGGTGACGTTGATTTACGCGCAGGTGGACCATCTGTGAAGTCTAGCCTGGCAGGCTTGCGTTTCGGTGCAACTCGAAGAGGTTGAGGACGGATAGGAATCTGTGATGAACGCAGCGGAACTGTAGGGCCAGGATCCTCAGGAATCTCCATCGCAGCAATAGCTTGATCAGAAGCAGTAGAACGTTGCGAATCAGCTGCAGCGACAAGGTGTAGATCAGACAAAGTAGGAGAGCCAGAAATGATGCTCGACGGAAGAGAAGGCTCTTGGGACAAAGGAGAAGACAGGGACGACGATTCAACAGGTGAAAGGAGGGACTGAGACGATTGCGTAGTTTGTGATGACTGAGAGAACTGTGTAGACTGGGAAGACTGCGAGGGTTGTGTGGAGGGCTGCTTTGGGGTGTTCTGGGACAGTGATGAAGGTTGACCAGAAGATGGCGACAGTGATGATTGCGATGAGACGGGAACACAGGAAGGTGTAGGAGGTAGTACATCAGGAGAAGACTGCGTAGGAGGCTGTGAAGGAGGAATATCAGGTAAAGACTGCTTTAAAGGAATTGAAGGAGGCGGGCCATCGGAAGAAGGCTCATCAGGAGGAGGCAGCGGGGGAGACTGTGACGGTCGAGACTCTGGAAGGGGAGCAGGAGCAGCATCATTATCACCAGTGTCAACTTTTTCAGGGCGCCGCCACCAAGAAAATTTACAATCAAAGGCGTAGTGGCCGTCCTCTTTGCAAATACTACACTTGATTTCTTCTTTACAGTCGCTGAAGGTGTGACCCAGTTGGTCACAGTTAAAGCATATCACGTTAGGGCACACCTTTGCGACATGATCAGGAAGATGGCACTTTCTGCAAGTAGGAACCTGTCCCTCGTGTTTGACTCTAAGAAGCTTCCTGCCGAAGCGTAGGAAGGACGGAATCGACTCAGATAGCTCCATTCTAGCAACGCGTGTTCCATTCTTGATGCCCTCGTAGCCCTGTAGATTACATCTGCGGAAGCCGAGGACAGATCCATAGCGGCTGAGACGATGGGCCAGTGCTTCATCAGAAAGCTCGAAGGGAGTATCATACACAACAACAAAGGTACACGTAGAAGATGAATTACGATGACGACGGATAAAAGAAGATTTACGAAGGAAGAGATCACGGTACTCACTGGTGGAAAACGTCACGGAAACAAAGCCATTAGGATTGCGTTGGAGACATCTGACCGCAGCAGCACGGATACCACAGTTCTTTAGATCGGCAAACACTTGGGATAAAGAAGTGTCCTTGTCGGAAAGAGAAAAATGTGCCGTACATGGTCGCTCGGGCAAAATGTTCAGCGGATGGATAGAATCCTTCTCTGCGTCAGTAAGACGTTCAGCATTCCTCATTATATAATCAACACTGGATTGACTAGACACACTGGAGTGTCGACGACGCCCAACCATTTGGGCATAAGACGGGATATCAGCAATTTCCATGTTCTCTTCAGTTTCGGAAAGGTCCGCCCAGCTATGCTGGGGATCAACAACATTACCTGCCATACTACTGCAAAGGCCACAAAATGACCAATACAGCAATAGCACAAGTGAAAAAACAGACTGATAGGGCTTCGCCCTGGGTTAGCCCAACGATAAACTGATGAAAGGCCTGGGCCTCATCAGTGCAGTGCGGATGTCTGGGATTTAGGTTAAGCTTACAAAAGCCACCCCAAATGTCCCACACATGTGGTACATCTAAGCCATGCCAGAGTGCTCAAACTAGCGAGCACAGACATTCATACATACACTGTACTTTAAATTCCAATATTAGCCCTCAGAGAGTGCTCAACCACAAAGGAGTTGGAGCTGGTTTTATATATAGAGAACAGTGGACTACTTTTTCATTGCAAATCTACAAGCTTGTTTCGTAGGAGCATGGCGCTCCCACTCTTCAAGGTCTTATAATTCTATTTACATAAACGCGGTATTTATACAGTAATCAAACTGAGCTAAGCAAATGCGTATGGCGCTTAAAGAAAGCAAACACAGAGTATAAGATCACTTAGAAAATTCTAGGTAGAGCGCGTGCGTATTGTAACACTACTAAAAGATGTAACATATGCACACTTGAGAAATACCACATAATTTGCCACCAGGAGCTCGCCACCCTTAACAAAAGGTCAGAGTTAGTAAGCAGCTGCCGGCATGCAAGTAGGTTTTTACTAAATAACGTGTAATTAAGAACTAAACAATGTGCAAGCAAGTGTGAAAAAATGAACGCATAAATACCGCGTTTATGTAAATAGAATTATAAGATCCTGAAGAGTGGGAGCGCCATGCTCCTACGAAACAAGCTTGTAGATTTGGAGAGCACTATATATATGTATATATATATATATATAGTGAGAATAAAATTAATTATCAATTAAGACAAAGCGAGAACCTTTATCTTGTATCCGAATTACTACATCAGAATTGCTAAGTTGTTTTAACGCAACTCGTTCTCCTTTGGTTAGGTTATCTCTAGCTAATTTAATGTTCCGAGGATTTATCAAATCACGCCTAACACTGGATAGAAAGCGGTACATTTCAATCCTGAAGAAGGCCGAAGGCCGAAACGTCGATTAAACGCTGGAACTGTCAAGAGTTTGTCTCTTCGTCGTTTTATTTATTATACCTATCTATATATATATATATATATATATATAACTAACTGCAGACAGTACTTTTTTTTTCATGAAAACAGCCTTTATTCACAATAAAAACACACGCCATTTACAAATTAAAAAGCACAAGAAAGTCACTAGAAACTAAGAGCCGGAGTAGGCAGCTAGCCACAAGGGCCTGGGGCCCTAACAGCAGAGTCCATGAGCAGAGCAAATTCCCTGCAGAGATCCCCGGATTGTGGACACCGCGAACAGCGCACGGACAAATGGAATCCATGACCCAGATGTACTTCTAAATATTGATATGAGGAAATCCGTTCGCCATGGCACAAAAACCGTCCAAGACCCAAACATCATGAAAGCGAGATTCAGAAAGAGAGTTATAATCCAAGAAGACTCTCTGCTTAAGATCATAGGAAACATAACGGATGATGGCACGATGGTCTTCTTTGCCGTTGCAGAAAGTGGCCCTGTTTCGAAAGGTCCAAATGCCATAAAGAATGGATTTCGTCAAATGGCGCGCGAGCCGAGCCCTCTTAGCACTAAGAGAGGGCCAGCGGAAGAAAAAAACCGTTAAAAGGTTTGCAACAAACTGCCTACCAAGCAACAGGGAGAGAACTGGCACAAAGTGTAGCCAGACTCTTTTGACCCTTAGACAATTTAAAAAGCAATGGTCAATGGTCTCTCGTCGCGGACAAGACGCACAGCGACCAGATGAGATACAACCCCAATTGAAAAGGGAATCACGCACCTTGACGCCGCGGAGGATAATAAGCCAAAAGACATCGTTCTTATAGTTCTCAGTGAAGGGGTCCCGGACGAGAGACCAATGACCATCGAGGG
Source organism: Montipora foliosa (assembly GCF_036669935.1). Classification (NCBI taxonomy): domain Eukaryota; kingdom Metazoa; phylum Cnidaria; class Anthozoa; order Scleractinia; family Acroporidae; genus Montipora; species Montipora foliosa. Next base: position 28,044,488 of record NC_090878.1, read on the forward strand.
AGAACCCTGGCCCAATGACCTGGGACCATTGACGCGGCAAGATTGGCGGGGATGAGTTGATTGAAAGTAGCTTTTGATACAAGGTTTTACAAACTAGGGCACTGTCTCCCACCCTGGATAGAGTATCAAGACAGGCCTCGTAAAAGGGAGTTGGAGAAGAAGCACTGGGAGAGGAGTTATCCCGTAAGGAAGACCATTCGGAACGCAGAGAGGACAAGCGACGCCCCAAAAAGTATTTACATAGAAAAAAACTAGAATCATCAGGGGAATTAAGCACGGAGGCCATCCCCGCCAATCTCAAAGCCTGGGCCTTTAAGACAAGGTTGTCAAGATTGACACCCCCAAATTTCAATTTCAAAAAGCAAGTGTTACGACTCACCGTCTCCATTTTTGAGCCCCATAAGAAGGGCCAGATCAAGGCATTAACCTGCGCAATGACCCATTTTGGGAGAGTAAGAACTCTAGCAAGGTAAAGCAGCTTGCTCAAACCAAGTGTATTGATAATTAGGGCCTTACCGGGAAGGGATAGGGATCTCGACTTCCAGAGATTGAGGGATTTCTCCAGTTTCTCTAGTTTAGGCTGCCAATTAAAGTGCTCTGTAGGGATGGTGCCAAACACTACCCCCAAGATTTTCATTTTCTTAACCCAGGTGAGGCCCAAAGGTTCATCAGAACGAAACCTCCAGGCCCCCAGCCACATTGCTTCAGTTTTGGTGCGATTCAGTTTGGCACCGGTACCCCTTTCATAGACATTAACACAGCTGAAAAGCTTAGACAAGGATCGAAGATCCTTGAGTACAGTCGTAGTGTCATCGGCATACAAGCGAACACGTGCTTGCCGCCCTCTGGCACCAGGGAGGAGGAACCCCTCAACCCCTGGACAACGGCGAATGAGGGACGCTAATACCTCAACACAAAGGACATAAAGTAAGGGAGACAAAGGGTCCCCCTGTCGCACCCCACGCGCAAGAGAAATCCTCTGAGATAGCCAACCGTTTAAGATAATCTGCATAAAGGCACCATTGTAAAATGTTGAGATCCACCGGCAAAACTCAGGTCCAAAACCATAAACCTGGAGAAGATGCAGGAGAAAGGAACGGTTGACACGGTCAAAGGCTTTCTCTTGGTCAAGGCTGACTAAGATTGCGGATTCATCCGTCCGTTGAATGTAGTCCAAAACATCACGCAAAAGAGTAACATTAGAAAAAATACTTCGGCCAGGAACGGAGCAAGTCTGATCAGGGTGGACAATATATTCAAGAACCTTGGAAAGACGAGAAGTGATTGCTTTAGAAATAATCTTATAATCCACATTCAAAAGAGAGATGGGCCGCCAGTTTTTTAAGTGCTTAATATCACCACGTTTCTTAAAAATAAGCCGGGTGACGCTACCTTTCATCGAGCCGCAAAGCTCGCCATCGGAGAAACACTGGTTAGAAACACGGAGTAAAAGGGGACCCAAAGTCTCCCAAAAATGAAGATAAAATTCAACTGATAGTCCGTCAGATCCCGGTGACTTCCCGGTATTAAGACTCTTAACAGAGTTCGTTAATTCGTCAAGCGACAAGGATCCCTCGCACGAAGCGCGTTGAGGAGGAGAAAGGGACTTTTCAACAGATTCTAAACAACGCTGTTTAAAAAACGCGTCAATAGGCTCATCAGTGAAAAGATCTGAATAGAAGCGCACATGCGCACGTTCAATTTCTTCACGCGTGAACACCTCTACATCATCAGAATTAAGAATAGAAGAAACAATATTACGCTCAAAGCGTTCACGTTCAAGCTTAAAGAAAAATCGCGTGGGCCTTTCTCCCTCCTCAAGCCACTGAACTCTAGAACGGATTTTAGAACCGTCTAACTTTTCCAAGGTAAGAGCCTTAAGCTTACTTTCGAGCTCGGAAATTTCAGGACTAACTGAAGGATTACCAGAGGTAAGCTGACGTTTTAGCTTAATAATCCGGTTAACTAAAAGAACACGTTCGTGCGAGAGATCCCTGCTCTTTTCCCTGGCAAAGAAAATGATCTCAGAGCGGATAGAGTTTTTAAAAAAGTCCCACCAAACTTTAACCGAAGGAAAGTGTTGTAAGCAATTGGCTAAATGATTGATACAATTCGAAATATAGGCGCAAAACACATCATCATTCAAAAGTGAATTATTAAACTTCCAAATGCCAGGACCACGGAGGTTATTCCCAGTGGGCTGGAAGGAAAGACAAACAAAATCATGGTCGGAAAAAACACAAGGGTTGATTTCACAAGAAACAACAGAAGGCATGAAGTTCTTAGAAACAAAAAATTTATCTAAACGCGAACCAATTGAAAAATCCGAATTAAACCATGTGCACTGGCACACTCTCGGATGTAGCTTGCGCCAGACATCAATTAAAGAAAAGGCTGAACGCAAATCAGTAAGGCACTTAGCAGGCACAAAGTTGCCGCCAAATTTATCAAGGTTGTGATCGTAACAATTATAATCACCAGCAATTATTAAGACATCAGAAGATAAAAAGTATTCATGCAAACTTCTGAAAAACACTTTCTTTTCGGCCAAGTTGGTGGGAGCATAAATGTTAATTAAATTAATCCTTAGGTCGTCAAGTTTTAACAAAAGACTAACAACCCTCCCCGACGTGTCTCTTTTCCAGCAACTGACGTTGCCGGAAAAAGATTCAGAAAGGCAAGTAAGGACACCACCTTGTTTGCCTACAGCAGGGGACCAAAAACAAGGTCCACGCCAGGCACAAGAGAAAACGCGGAAAACCTCAGGATCAGTAATCTTCGTTTCCTGAAAACAGAAAACGTCATAGGAGGTACGAAGACTATATATGAGATAATCTTGGAAAAGCTTACTGAAACCACGAGAATTTAAGGAAAGAATTTTGGAAGTCATGAAGGGTGAGGGTTCTTAGTCTTTTTACTAGAACTGACCGGCATAGGTGACGTTGATTTACGCGCAGGTGGACCATCTGTGAAGTCTAGCCTGGCAGGCTTGCGTTTCGGTGCAACTCGAAGAGGTTGAGGACGGATAGGAATCTGTGATGAACGCAGCGGAAATGTAGGGCCAGGATCCTCAGGAATCTCCATCGCAGCAATAGCTTGATCAGAAGCAGTAGAACGTTGCGAATCAGCTGCAGCGACAAGGTGTAGATCAGACAAAGTAGGAGAGCCAGAAATGATGCTCGACGGAAGAGAAGGCTCTTGGGACAAAGGAGAAGACAGGGACGACGATTCAACAGGCGAAAGGAGGGACTGAGACGATTGCGTAGTTTGTGATGACTGAGAGAACTGTGTAGACTGGGAAGACTGCGAGGGTTGTGTGGAGGGCTGCTTTGGGGTGTTCTGGGACAGTGATGAAGGTTGACCAGAAGATGGCGACAGTGATGATTGCGATGAGACGGGAACACAGGAAGGTGTAGGAGGTAGTACATCAGGAGAAGACTGCGTAGGAGGCTGTGAAGGAGGAATATCAGGTAAAGACTGCTTTAAAGGAATTGAAGGAGGCGGGCCATCGGAAGAAGGCTCATCAGGAGGAGGCTGCGGGGGAGACTGTGACGGTCGAGACTCTGGAAGGGGAGCAGGAGCAGCATCATTATCACCAGTGTCAACTTTTTCAGGGCGCCGCCACCAAGATAATTTACAATCAATGGCGTAGTGGCCGTCCTCTTTGCAAATACTACACTTGATTTCTTCTTTACAGTCGCTGAAGGTGTGACCCAGTTGGTCACAGTTAAAGCATATCACGTTAGGGCACACCTTTGCGACATGATCAGGAAGATGGCACTTTCTGCAAGTAGGAACCTGTCCCT
>NC_090878.1:28053293-28055793 GCF_036669935.1 Montipora foliosa
CGGAAAGACACATCTAGAGAGGCCAATTCAGCATTTATACCCTCTGGAACTTACATGTGACCACCAAATGCAGACACGACGAGATGCAGCAATTGCTGCGGGCCTACGAATTCGGGATGCAGTTCATGCAGATAAATGTTGAAAACAGTGCTAGAATTATGTTCACTGATGCCAGTCATTGTTCTTTGAGTCATTATAGTATTCCCCAAGTTTCTTATAGATTCTTTTTCTTGGACTTACATGTGCTTCCCCAGAGAAAGCACATGGGGGAGTGTGTCGGAAATAGGATCAATTATATGTCCGTTTTAAATTTAGTACTCATTGTTAGGCTCATTATTAAGGTCTGTTGATATTTGGCGAAATATTTAATAGTTTCTGTAATTCGATTTCCATCGGGTCTTGATCCAATCAATCATATCATGTTAATCTAGGGTGTGCCAGAACAATAGAATCTTTGAGCTTTGAAATATTATATAGATGTTTTTTGGATTAGTTTTTTTTGGAGTGATTTCGATCTACTAGTGAGAATCTGTGAAGACTTATATATACTTCGGGAATTAAAGGACAAGAGTTGAATTGGGACAGTGTGGGCTATCTATTCCTATGATCTTGTCGGTGTTTTTTTGTTATTTCTTTGTTTGAGCAGGTTGAAGTTTTGGCAGCTATTCAGCTGATGTGGACCTGCTATACCCACCCACCTATATACTCACAAAGGACAGCCACAACACTGGGAACTTCATCCCCTACTCTTCTCGAATAGTATGTGGGTTCTTTAACGTCCCACAGGGAATTAACATGGAAGATATTTGTGAGATCGGGCCTACGGCTTATAGTCCTTATCGGGCTGCATACCCAACATAATCTGCAAGCCAAGCAAAGAACGAGTCAGAACGTGCAAGGATTACGACATTGGTAGGGAAATAACCACCGTACTAGACATAGCCATGGATAACGTAATTCTTGAATTATGTGACTCGTGTGACTACTTTGCTAACTCTTTACTCACGTAAAAAAACAATTAAATTTCATTGTGACTTTTAAGAAAGAAAGCTGTAAGTTGTTAATAGTGTTATACCCATACAAATCCCGAAGAAAGTTCCATATTAATTAAGACCATTACGTCGTCGGATATTTTACAACGGCTACGACTGATGGTGCAATCGGAGATTTCATAATGGCTATAGGTGATGGTGCAATAAGTTCGTGTGTGGTCGTTGTTGTCAGTTGTTGTCCTACAGACGGATCAGGCGTGTCTATAGTCATCAGTGAAGAATCGTGAAGATAGATGTTCTGGTGTTTATTTCGGAAACGCTTCCACGAAGAACATTTTAGTGGCATTTTCCTGGAAAATTAATGTTTTTTCCACAGAAAATAGAAATAAAAATTATTTTTTAAAAGAAAGTGAAGATTTAACTTAGCCTCTTCACTTAAGTCTCACCAAAAGGGGACAAAGGATTAACAGAACAACAGATCACTTAGGAAAATTATCTTTTGGTGTATTAAAACTGTTAAATACGCTGCTGTTAACTTGTCATTCTAGATATACATTTTTGTCAAGCACTCTGAACTGTTAATTGTGTTGAAACATTAAAATTGTTAAACTTTAAAAAACCCTATGCATGAGCATTAACTGAGCATTTTAGTGACTTTTTTGGGGGAAACCGAGCATTTTAGTGGATAAAAATGGAGCATAAATGGGTGGAGCATTTTAGTGGGGAAATAAAGGCATAATGTACATAAAGCCTAAGCAGGGCCGTAGATACTAACAAGCAAACCTAAACACTTGCCTCAGTCATTTCTTTCGTTTTTATTGCTTGTAGTCATCGTAAACACTCTAAATATACCTAGGAAGGTAATTTAACCACGGACGTTGCCTCAGTCATAATTTTTCGATGACGTTGCTTCAGTCACAATTTAGTTTTTCTGGCTATGGCCCTGTGTGATGTCTACAGTAATCAATGAATCATCAAGGAATGTTTTGTGGAATGTGCACTACTTTGCGACTATAGTGCTAAGAAAACAGATAAATTTTCAAAGCGCGGTTATAAGATCTAAAATATATTCTTGTGTTTTTTGTCTATTATCCTTATGCTGATGCTGTTTTTCTCGGCACGAAATTTCCATGTATTGGTGCGAAACCGGACAATCGGCTGAATTAGTAACGGTTAATTTCACTTCCTATGTATCTTCATAGAGCTGATGACGCATTTCCATCACCAGTATCCTCCGGTCCACATTCAACTGGTCAGGTGGTGGTCAGTTTCATCCCTTGTCTCTTTTGTACTCTCGGCAATTTGTGCCTGGTACGGAAAGCTTGGATTTGTTGAGTCCGTTGCCCGAAGGGTGAGGAAAATTGACGTGGATAGGATTTCAACCATAACACGATCGTTTGTGTTTAGTTTGATCACGTACGGTGATTCAAATCAACAGGATCGATTTACGCTGCAATTGTAAGGTGAATTTACCTGGAAAAACGGTCAAATAGGACCTCCTCTGCCCC
>NC_090878.1:28060793-28068287 GCF_036669935.1 Montipora foliosa
AGGGGTATGCATGGGTATACAGGGGTATGCATAGGTATACAGTGGTATGCATGGGTCTACATGGGTAGTAGTAGTAGTAGTAGGCATCCTTCTGTCGCGGGAGACAATGGTTGCGCCCTGTCTTGTCAAATCAGTCTGGTTGAGAGCAGCGTCTGGAATGGCTCAGCAGACCTATCCTGGCGTGACAGTCCTTGCCACAAGTGAGGCAAAAGAAATCGGACGGCTGGTCTGAGATCTGGCTCTGCTGTCTCTGTTTCCTCTGTTCCCTTATGTTCTCCAGCTGGAGGTTCCTCTTTTCCTCCCCTCTCCTAACTCCCTCATGCACAGTGTGGCGCCAGCATCCGCGGTCAGCTGCCGCGAGTTCCCAACTGTTCGGGTCAATGTCTGTCAACTTCATGTCTATACAGGGGTATACAGGGTTATGCATGGGTATACAGGGGTATACAGGGGTATGCATGGGTATACAGGGGTATGCATGGATATACAGTGGTATGCATGGGTCTACAGGGGTATACAGGGGTATGCATGGATATACTGGGGTATACAGGGGTATACAAGGGTATACAAGGATTTATAGGGTATTCTCAGGACATTATACGTAGTCTTAATTGAAGTACATACCCACAAAGACACCACTTAGCAGGGAATTGACCGGAAAGACTCTTCCCTACATGGAAAAAAAATTAACAAGACGCATATATGGGCGTATCCGTGGGATGCAAAAACAGTTAACACAAATTGTTCAGTTAACAGTGAACTTCAAGTACAGGTAAACTTCGGAAAATGGCGAGAGATTACCAGAAAGATCAATCTGTAATTTAACTTGAAGTTGTTTGTTGTAAAAACTCTTATTATTGATGTTACTAAATTTGCAAATGCAAACAACGAAGTCCTATTGGGGGTTATCAGGATACGGAATATTTTATTATTTCGATTTTTTGAAAGAGACTTTATTCAAATCCTACAGTTTTACTTGCTTCCTTAATTCTGTTCATCCAAAAATTACAAGATCAGGTCTAACTTATTACAATCACATCGAAACAGCTTATCATCCTGTATTCGCAGTCTGGTTCGGTAATCCTGGTTTAGTTCCTTACAAACTGTTTAAAGGGTAACTCTCACCAAAATTCTTTGATTTTTTTATGTATTTTTCGTATGCCATTCTTGATAAGGAAAGGTTTTCAAAAAGCTGAATTTTTTATGATTTATTTCCTTTGCAACCCGGCAGCCATTTTATAAAACACGCCATTTTGGGGTCACGTGGGGCGATACGTCACAGGTGTGGAACATGTTTTTAGATGAGAATTTATTGCACGAAAACGTCTGCTCAAAGAGTCCAGGGTGCAGTGCAAATGCTACCTTTCCTTTTAAACCACTTATGTTGGAAAAAAGGAGGTGAAACGGTTCTAATAGCAGTCTGATTTTCACAGGTTTGATGCTTGGTGCCGAGCCGTTAATCGACGTTAACATCACTTTGTTGACGGGGTTTGTTTTTACAAAAGAAATCCTTATCTGAAACGTCAGTTTTCAATCTGAAATTAAAACCATTACAATTACCGTGAGTACAAGTCATTCCAAGATTCTTCCCGTTTCTTAAGATGATATGATGTTAAAATAATGCAAGATATGCAACTGAATTATGAAACGTTTGAAACCCGAAGAGTGTTTATGTCCTGTTCACTCGACCTTTCACAGCTTGAATTTCTTCCATAGTCTGCACATTCATTACCCAACCCTAACCACCTTCCCAAGCAATATTTAAAAGGAATTCGAAGCAATGGAGAAATATAATAGTAATAAGAAATGCAAATCTGGCGGTGGCGAGGAGAAGAAAAAAGAACCTGGGAAGCGCTGTGTTGTGATGTTTTGCGATAAGACGAATGCAGACGGGGCCTCCATGCATAAATTCCCCACTGAAGAAAAAGTTCGTAGACAATGGGTTTCGTTTATTCGCCAAAAAAGAGACTGACTCATGGAAACAAGGTTCGGATCACATTTGCAGCGATCATTTCACTCCCGAAGATTATCACGATTACGGAATGAAAGTCGCTGGCTATGCTTCAAAGATGTTGTGAAGAAAAATGCCATTCCGTCAAGGCAAGTTGTTCCAACCCCACAGCAGCTGGAATCTACCCATAAAAAAAAGCGCAAAATATCGGATATTAGCGAAGGGAGCAACGTGGTGACCCATGAGGCGGGATATACTGCTGCAAAACGACCAAGCAGAACCTTGGCAAAATTAACAGCAAACCGGGTATGCATACTCGAATTTTCTTTTGCTTGAATGCGTGACAGGTCAATTCTTGTTGTCTTTTTTGGGTATTTCCAGATGTTAAATTTATCCCTTTTAACTACAAGAGTGCAACTTGATTTTTGTGCATGTGATATTTCGTGTTTTACAGCTTTTAGCGCAATTTGAGGATGCCCAGAGGAACAAGGACAGCGGGGATCAATTGCCATCCACAAGTCAGGACAGGGAGGGAGACATCGCTATTCTTGTGCCATCTGACCTGACTGTAGAGTGCGATTCAGCAGACTTCAATCTTCAACAAAAATCAAAAGTGAACAGAGGAACTCAACTAAGTTTCAAGCGTCCGACCTATCGCAGTAAAGGTAATTAAAATTTGAGTTTGAGTTAAGAAGAATTGCGCCCCTTTCCTCGGTATATGATGTATAAATTTATTGTCCGCAGGTACTCAAAATCTTAAGTCTCAAAATCAAAACCAATGTTGACTGCGAGGTACAGTGCCATCTCGTAGACCTTCCTCCCCTGGAATTACTTCACCCCTTACCTGAGAACTTTCAGGAAGAACATGTGAGGAAATCCCCTGAACCACTGGACCAGGTAGAAGATGACCCGTTTGAAGACGCTGATGTGGATGATGAGGACTATAAGCCTTATCAGGATTCGGAAGATGAGGAAGACGAAAACGAGGAAAAAATCGTGAGGTAGGAAGAGACAATTTTCACCAAAGTACGCGTGTTCATTGTCATTCGACCATCTCAGGAAAACTCATAACAATTGCATTTACTTACCACTAGGCCCTCGCTGAAAGGCGAAAAGTGTAAAATCCACGAAGAACGAAATTTCATCGTCGCCGAGAGCTGCCTGATGAGCCTATTTGGGGCGTGTCCAATCTGTGCCAGCCCTGCGGATGCTGACATTGTAGAGGTCTTGGAAACAATGGTTAAAATTCGTCAGAGGTGTAAAGAAGAATCTTGTTCTTTCTCACAGGAATGGCTTAGCCAGCGATTTGTTGGACACAGAATGGCTGTTGGAAATCTGTTACTGTCGGCGTTTATTCTACTGTCAGGTTATATTTAAGCTTTGAAAATGATATAATTAAGGTAATCAAACACAAACTTTTTCAAGCACGAAACAAGTAATCTATTACATTAACTGCAGTGTCACAATAATAATAATAATAATAATAATAATAATAAATTTAACAACAACAATAATAATAATGATAATAAATATCATAAATATGATAATGATGATGATGATTGTGAAACGGTTTAAATCTTCTTTAACAGGTTCCTGCGCATCGAAGTCGCTTAGAATGTTGAAATTGATGAATGTGGCATGCATCTCAGAGAGCACTTTTTGCCGTCATGTATCATCGTACGTTAGTCCAGTTATCATCCAACATTGGAAGGCAAACCAGCACCAACTCTTCAACACTCTGCGGGCAAGCGATAACAACCTAATACTCGCCGGCGATGGACGATGTGACTCACCCGGTTACTGTGCGAAATTTGGATCGTTTACTTTGATTGAACAAGAGATCAATAAAGTTGTACTTCGATATATGGCATGTTTCGAAGGGTAAAGATGGCGTTCTTTTTTTCATCGTACATGCAAAAAATAAACCCTAGATAAATCTAAGTTATCAGACTAATGTAACAAAATCCTTGAATATGGATTTGAAAGATTCAGATAATGATGATTATCTGGGTTTTTATATTCTACGATTATGTAAAAAAATTGATAAGCTTGCCAAGAAAAGGAATGTGAAGATGTGGGTGAATGGCGGCAATCCATTTCGAATCACATGTACTGGTGTGCTGCATCGACTCCTGATGGTAACGGGCAGATGATACAAGAAAGATGGAAGATTCTACCTTTCCACATTCAAAACACTCATGAAAATAACAACAGCCAGTTATATCCTGAATGTGGGCACGGCGAACTACAAGAAGAGGCGAAAGATCGTCTTTGGCTTGAACCTGGTGAGCAAGCTGTTACTGTTATACGGTGTGGAAAATATAAATATTTGCTACAAAAGGCGGGCGAGGGGTTCAGGAAGTGTAGCTTTGCAATGCGAGTTCACAAAGTGTTTGCCAGGGATAATAATTTTAAAGTGTTGCAGAAAGGTTGCTCTGCGTATTTATATCTACTTTCAAGAGATTGTAGATTAAGTTTCTCTTTGCAGGGTTCAAACACTTTTTCAGGCCAAAAATTCAAGGACTTTCATGGGCCAAATTTGAAATTTCAAGGACCTCTTTTTTATGTACCTTGAAGAATTTACCCATGGAAACATACATGTACATGCATGAAAATAATGCAAAGGCACTGGTAACCATTCTCGACCACACAGCACCTCACGTTTGTATGACATGACTTGAGTGGCTGATCATTTTTACTGAAGTTTTCACAGATTAAAAATGCGGGTCAGAACAAATTCAAGGACTTTAAAGGACCAGGAATGAAGAGACCAGATTTTCAAGACGCCTACGAACCCTGTCTTTGTATGATTATGGGATAAAGTAAACATTTGAACTTGTACAATTCTATCAATAACCTCGTGTTTCTTTTCAATAGGTTACTGCTTGGATACAATTGCTGAATTATTTGACGGCTATGAGAACAACCCAAGAGCATTGAAACAATATAAAGCAAATTTACAGGTCAATGTTCCACCACCCCTTGCTGCCTCCTTTCAGAGACCAGACAGAGAGGAAATTATAGAGTCTTGTCAGCCGCTATGCCCGCTCTAATCTTGTACACTAGATAAGAAAAAGATGTACTTAATATGAGATAAAGCATAATCAAATTCCCCACATAGTTTTACATCTATTGTATATATTAGTGCATAGCTCTCACGAGGAGAGGGATGAATTCAGAAATAATTACTTATTTGCTACATAAGTGTCTCACGCTTCTTGAAAAGCAATCATCAGGCAACTGCCTAATAAGTGTATGAAGCTTAAAGTGGAACAAGAAGTATGAAACAGATTAACAAATAAACAGTATTCCTAAATATATTTTATGTTGATATGACTTCAAAACAGTTACATTAATTTTACTTTTCATACGTACAAACCAAGATCTCTTTTAATAATAAAAAGAAACAAAAAAACCACTAATAATGATGCAAAGAATACAATGTTATGGTGCTGGTTACTCATCAGCATAAAGGAATCCAGTGAATGTCAAGTCTTCTTCAAACACACCTGGTTCCTGAAAATGAGCTTGAATACAGTTTACAGCACATGAGGGCAATGGAAGTGCATTTCTTCTCGACTATAAAGAAGCTAAAAAGGTTAGAGCTCGTGACAAGAAATACTAACTGATCTCAGTTCCGAAGAGATAAATATTTTGTCTACTCAGGCCCATTTCTACCCTTGAAAACCTATTTGCAAAGAAAGAAACGAAATTGACACTTAAGAGGATCCTTCAAGTTGACTAATTACTTTAAATGAACTGCAAAGCGGATACATGTCCGGCGGCCTGACAAGGTTTTCAAAGTACTCCACGTCCGGTAGTCTACATTTTTCCAATTTCGAGTAAATCTCTTGACCTTTCCGAGAGCGTTGGCGCTTGGAGACGCTGTTCAGCTTGTTTATTTTTCAGTCAAGACACGGAAAAATATATGCAGTGTTTTGGATCTCATGACAACTTTCGGTGGCATCATGCACACTCTCAGGAATCTTGAACTTAGATTGGGCTCATAAGAAAGAAGAAGCATGTTGAGGAGGTTTGTATCCGTTGCTGGACATGCAGACACGGCATAAAAAATTATTACGAACACAGCAACAGGTATGCATCGAACAAAAGCATATTTAATGAACTTTCTGTCGTCATCAAAATCATCAAAGTAGATACACAAAGTAATCAGCAAGAGAGTGTACTAGAGAAAAGAAACTGCACGAACAGGCCTCCACACTCACCATTCTTCGCTGTCGAGCTCACAGCGTTCGCCGAGGAGGTTCTGGATTTTCCACTCCATCCGGCGATACTGTAGATCGAGCTGGAGGCTCAAAACGCCACGGTTGAATTTTTGAAAAGGGTTGTACTATATCGCCGATGGTAGCGCCACCTATAGCTCCTTCGAAATCGGAAGAATCGCTAGCAGAGTCCGAGCTCCCGCTACTAGAGTCAGACATGGGGCGTTTTCCATTTACCAAGAAATTCCGGAAATTCCGGTTGGGATGTAAATGGCACACACCGTCGTTTTTGGTTCGTTCCACTGGAAAATTTCCGGAATAAACGGTACTTCTGAAAAGGTAGTCCTGTTTTCCCGTTGGAAACTTTCCGATGGAAATGTGTGTTCCATTTACAACTTTTGAAAGGTCTTACCACTTCCAGGCTATTCACGGCCACATTTTTAAATTTTAGCGCGTAAAATCGCAATCACTGGGCGGTGAACATACCTGAGTTAAGTGGAACGCGTTTTTCACCCGATGAAAATTTTCCAGCGAAATTTCCGGAAATTTTTTGTAAATGGAAAACGCCCATGTTTTCCTGCAGTTCCACATCTGTGACGTATCGCATCACGTGACGCAAATCGAAGCGTTTGTGATGGGATCCTGAACATTCGGTGATACACACCGTTTAAAGCTAAAATTCACGGGTAAAAAAGGCTTCTGGGCACGTTTTATTTACTTTAAAAACACAAGCGACTAGTCTGTAGTGTTTTCCCAAAACAGTGTCTTTTAGCCGAGAGTTGCCCTTTAAATCTGCCGTGGCGAAGACAAAAAGACAGACACTTTTTCCTTGAAAACTGTTCAAATCTGCCGTGGCGAGGACAAAAAGACTGCATCTGTACTCTATTTTCTCAATGCTCAAAATTCTGAAATCCCCTAGTTGCGTGTTCCATAGTACAGTCCAAAGTGTTCCCTTTACAATTCCATAATCTTGATTTCAGTGTTGGAGTAACTTGGTACCAAACATTCCACAATAACTTGAAATCTCGTTAAGAAAAAATGTGGGGATACGGGATATTTGCGGGGAGGGGGGGGGGGGGGAATTGAGGAGATACGGGATGTTTTTTAGGAACGCATGGCGTACGTGTGGTATGACTGTAACTTGACAGTGTTTTCCATAGCTGTCAATGGAGCTGCGTGTTGTTTTTCAGGGGATTCAAGTTGTCCTTGCGTATCTTTAGCTCTAATAGTACGCGATCTTTTTTGGTATCGTAAATCGTTACAGTGCCTTGATCGATATCTTTAGAAATACCCCCAGAGAAGACATGTGGTTCTAAACCCAGA
>NC_090878.1:28075643-28078143 GCF_036669935.1 Montipora foliosa
AAACCGACTGAAGCACACTAATCAAGACTGATTCGAAACGATTAGTATAAATGAAGCGCTTTTTCATTCTAGCTGACAAAGCTTTCTGGCCGAGCTCAGTAATGGGAATGCTGCAACAAACAACACAGAATTTCGAATTTGAGTTATGATCTTATTTTTCATATCAAGGATTTTCAAGCCGTTTTAATTGACACTGATGAATCACCATGACACTCGCTTGCGAGTTAGGACAGATATTCACCCTTGGGTCACATTTAAAACGAATAAAATGTGGTAAGGTATGGATGAAGGTCACGCCTCGCCAGTTATCATGTTTAACCTTGACGAAAACCGCATGCTGTTGCTGTTGCTGTTTCCTTTGATTTCCTATGAATGGCAGGAGTGGTATTTCACATGAGTAAAATTCTCCATTTCTTTACTTTTTTTACTTCGAAAAAGAAAAGATAAAGGTGGTTAAATATTGAAGCAACACTCATAGGGAAGCTTTTATGAATGTAATCCTAAGCTAATGAGAAGCTAAGATTAACACTTTCAGGAAATAAAAACCTTTTTGCCCTCGAAAAAAAAACGGAGGAAAAACCTTTGAACGTTCACTTGGTTATTAGCCTGCGAGCAGGCTACTTGATTATCAGCTGATTTTCAAGGTCAACGTGCATGGATGCAAATGTCAGAGAGAGAAATTAAAGAGAGAGAGAGGGATGAGTCCTTAGGCCTCTTATCTGTGTAAAAAGCAGATTAGATCCTGTCTATCTTAAAATAGCATAGCCTACATCAGATCAAAACTTCGAGGGTAACAGGAGACAAGGATCAGTTTACCAAATTTCTTTTTTTAGATTGAGTTGTTATTTGGTCGGGCAATTTGAAGTTTAAGTTCATCGAAATTAACACTTTTCCTTACCTTTTCCATCTCTTCTTTAGTTTACAGATAAGATTAATGCAGGTAATCACATGAAACAATAACTTATTTTTACCTGTATCTTTATGTTTCCATTTGTAAAACTGGTTCTGACGAACGACCATGACTAGTAACTACAGTACATACTACTCAAGAAAAAATACCCTGCAAATTTGCCCAAAATTGGAACCATGCCGATCAACGGAGCTTCTCAGTCCGGTCCGGCCCCAGCCGATCTGCGTACGCGAGCGCAATATTCAGTTCACGATTCTTCTTAACGATTCGAAGCTAAACGTACATTTTAGAGGTCAGTTGATAAGTCGATCGCCAACCACACGTTCCACAATAAAATCAAAGACTCATTCATTAAAACTCATACGAAGCTCAATAAATATAATTGCCTTTCGAGTTTGTCACTTCTTCTGCCTCATCTAAAGGCATATGTAATTATTCACTTCAAATGCTACGATTTAGGATTATTTTACAAGTGTACTTTTAGTTGGGGAAACGTAACGCGACCTCCGGCGAAACGGTGGATGTAAAGTGCACGCTGTGATTCACTGCGGACGATTACATTGTCTAGCGGCGTGTTAACACCATTTCTGGCAACGGCTGTGACCTCTAGTCATGGTACTTCGGGTGTGGGAAAGATTTCGAGGACTACTAATCCAATATACCTACAACTATTTGGCCAAAACTTGTACTGCACCGCATTCCGCGATGAACTTGCATGTATATCCTTTGCATGTCCACAGTTGTCTCAAGAAACATCGGCTTAGAAGAAAAGCCAAACCCTTTGCCGTCAGGTTAATCCCGACCTTCGTTTGTTCAGAGGCTAATTTGATTGAAATCCAGCTTTGTTTTATCGGAAGTAATTTAAATCCGCTTTGATTGTGTAGGTGGTCAACCAGAAAGCTATTGATACCGGAAACGTAAATGAGTAAGTGTGTCTGCAAGTGAAAAAGCCAGAGACTTAATATAATCCATGGATTCTCAGTATCATAAATCCCATGATAAATTATTTTTCGAACAAAAGTAAGCAGTGGTTAGAAACAGGCTCAAAGGTCTACCACTGCCTTCAAAAAACGATCCCTGACAGACTCGTTGCGAACCGTCTTCCAGAGCATAATATTCAACACCAAAGTAAAGTCACTTCTTGGTACCTTTTATAAGAAATAAACAGCACCTTACCTCCGTCCTCAGTCCTTAATTAAGATTTCATCCATAGGCTCAAAAGCTGAAACACTTTGCACAATAAAATAAACGGCACCACAGCAAAGTCATCACTCATCGATTCAGAGGTCGCCCATTGTGGAAAAAACATCGCCTTTTTCAATAGCTTTCGGTGTGACTTTCAGTTGTCACAAAATTTGAGCTACGAAAGGTAGCTAAAATTTGAAAACACCACAGAAAAGTGCTTTGTTGTTGAGTTTATTTACACGTCAACATCATCATGAAGTTGAGACATTTTAAATTTCCCCCCCCCCAAAAGTCAGAGTTTACATACTAAGGCAGCGTTACGTGGCTCTTGACAGAACAGAACCCTGAGAAAGAATACGCAACTAGTCAAAATGATGCTTATTTTGATAGAGTTGATCCCATCGA
>NC_090878.1:28083143-28100643 GCF_036669935.1 Montipora foliosa
ACGTACAAGACGTACTTTCTGCAAACTTTCACAGCTGATGTCCAGTAAAGACAATTGTGCAATGTCAACACGGTATGAAATAATTTCTGTTTTCTCTCCCCTCAAAATGTGACTTATAGTATTATTTATGGCTTTTGACTGTTTAGTTTTGAAACCCCACGCTATTTATTTGCTCAGGAATGCAGACAGAGTTTGATGAAGTAAGAAATAAGAACTAGAGAATGACCAATCCCTTGTTCTTGGTGAGGAGTCCCTTGATCTTGCCTGGAATTGTCTCCTTTATAATTCTTTAATAGTTTGGCGATACAAAATACTACAAGTATTGACAGGAGAACCCTTTGCTGGAAATACTTCCCTCATGGAAGGGTTTATACCTCAAGTTACAATAAGTAAGAATTAAACATCTAATGAAATCTTAAATATATAGAAAACTGGGAATTATGTACAATAATAAACTAGAAATAAAATTAATTATTAAACTAGTAAGAAAGATAAATTAAGAGAATAGAAATATCCTTCTGGTGTAGATAGAAGTTTAACAGATCCTTGAATTATTTTAAAGATTCACTTTTTTAAAATGTAGAGGCAAAGAGTTCCATGATTTCGTTACTCAAAAGAAATAAGGAAATTTTAAAATATTAGTTCTTTCATATCTAATTTTGAACTGGTATTTATCTTGTCTGAGATTATATTTAGAACTGTCAACTGTTACATGATAATAAGTCCATAAAGTCTCCTTGAGGCCAAGGAAAAATGATTCACGTTATGAAGTCTCTCTCCATAACCTTCACAAAAATGTTAACCTTAAGCCGAAACACTATCATTTAGATAATGTTTAGGCCTAAGGTTAGCATTTGTGAAGGTTTGGGTTCTTTCATCAGCTATAGTACGCTTCACCCCCTACCCCCACCTCTGGAATAGTCAAGCCGGCTCCAGGGGAATTTGAACCCATGACCTCAGCGTCCGAGGGGGGGGGGGGGGGGGGTTCCATATGGGAGTCCCCCCAGGCCTCAGCAACGCTGGTCGTAGTTGGGAGCAGGTCAGTTTTTGTTCCTGTGAAGGAGCCATAGTTACTAAAACAAGGAATGACCTACAATGAGCTGCGATGGCCTACTTAAATGACTTACAATCAAAGAGAAAGACAAAAGAGGATCAGGGTGAAGAATTTGGTGAGCGGGAAAAAAATCCATTGTGCGTTGTCACGCAACGCTTTTAGTCCATTGCATGACAGCCCAAATGACGACAGCAATTACGCACATGGCTTTGAAGGCAGAAACAACTGCGAAAAGACCCTTGCTTGGTTTTCCATTGTTTTAAAGCTAAAATGAAAATGTACAAATATCAAGGCCTTGCTTGGCAACGGTAAAATCTTAATTAGAGCAGGAAAAAATAGAGATTATCCCTGGTTTTCCTAACCTGTTTAAGACATTTAACCCGAAACCATACCCTGTGTAAGACAATAATGGATATCGAAACTCTTTCTTATTTAATCCATTGGCAATCACAAAACTATTTACAGCTCGATCAACAGAGTAACGAGTAACGTAGTTTACATTAAGTACTGAACGCCTTTTTTAGGGTTTAGTAAAGGGCTATCATAACACTAGTAATATAGTCCAAGAAAAGATATCCAGTTTAATTAAGACAAAAATTGATAAATCGATACCCTGATTAAGACAAAAAATTATAAATTCGATACCCAGTTTAAGACAAAAATCCCGAAAACATACCCTGGCTGGCCGCACATCCCCATTAAGTACCCCCCCCCCCAACCCGGGATTGTAGGTCATTGTAGATCATTGTAGGTCATTGAAGATCACTGTACGTCATTGTAACTCTTTGTAGGTCATTGTAGATCATTGTAGGTCATTGTAGCTCATTGTAGATCATTGTAGGTCATTGTAGGTCATTGTAGGTCATTCCTACATTCCCTACGGTAATTTTTTTTATTTCAAAGTACTGCAACTCAACTTATCAAATTTAACGGTAACACAATAACAATAGAAATGTAAGTGAAACCCTTGCACACTTCGTAACTCGAACAACAATGTAATTAAATTTCAACGTGTTTTGCAATAATATTGAGAGTTGTGAAAGTAAGTACTGATGCAATTTTTGAACGGCCGTAATTTTCATAGGAACGTGCAATAATTAAGGCCCCCTCCACACTTATCCGTTTTCGTTTGAAAACGCAACTTTTTCTTTACGGATACGGTTTCCGTCCACACGTATCGTGGAACTTTTTGAAAACGCCATTTTCACGTGTACGTATGGACGGACAAAATCGATTCATCGTATACGTGTGGACGGGCGAAACGAAAACGCTACGTGTGGACGCGAATACATTTGATAACGGAGAAAAAAAGTTGCGTTAAATCAAACGAATACGGATAAGTGTGGACGGGAACTAAGTTGGATAAAATCAATGCCATGTACAAACTCAGTTTGAAACATGTCACGGGGAATCAAATTCTTTGGCATGATACATGAAAGTTGTTTCACTTGTAGAATTTTTATCTTGCAAGATACAGCCATGAATTATACAGTGGAACCCCGTTTATACGGTCATCAACGAGCCTGAAAATATTGGCCGTATTAACGGGGTGGCCGGGGTGGTCAACCGTTCACTTGAGCCTCGATACGGTGAGAGAAAATAAGTGAACGGTTGACCAGCCGTGTCAAAATTCGCTGTAAGAGAGCCTCGAAGGGACGTATACAAAACATGGACCACCCCTATGAACCCGGTCAATGGACCCCTTCATGGACTCGGTCCATGGGCTACCCCTGTGGACCACCCCTCATTTTGCAAAGTTACAAGAACAAAGATCTTTAGACGAAAGAGGGAGGTGATCTTCACATTTATCTGGACAATTTAAGCAATTGTCTCTAATTATAAACACCTCAAAAATTCAGGTGGCTTTAACGGGATTCCAACCCATGACCTCTGCGATGCCGGTTGAACGAACGCTCTGCCTTCTGAGCTTTGAAGCCACTCAGTTGGGAGTTGCAGGTTAATTTGTTGGGCTCATTTGTTCCGGTGAAGGATTCGATGAATGTAATGAACTTATATTTGAAACGCGGTTTATAGACGAAGCCCTTTGGAGCCACCAATAGGTGGTTTAAGTGTCTATAACAGGATACTGCTTAAATCGATTTATTTTTAGATTGAATTTCCCGCTAATGAGACTCCTGCAGGAGCCCGATGACCAATCACAAGAAACTAACTTGACGTCATAGCGTCACCAAACCGCAATTGTCTTTTTGCAGAAAAATTAGTCTAAAAATAGATAGTACATGGGCTCCTGGTCTGTAAAAATACCGTGACGTAGACTTAGTATGAGAGTTGTTCGCTCCTAGTCATGGACTCCTGCGTAAATTTTCCAGATAAGTGCCTGGATCACTTCTCTCTTTCGTCTAAAGAATTTTCTGCTTGTAAAACGTATTGAGTTTACAAAATGAGGGATGGTCCACAGGGGTAGTCCATGGACCGGGTCCATGAAGGGCTCCATGGACCTGGTCCACAGGGGTGGTCCATGGACCTGGGGTCTATGTTTTGTATACGTCCGCCTCAAAGGATTTTGAAAATTTGAATATTTTTCTCTGTTTCTAAGAAATGGATGCTCGCTGGACCTTGAAACTTGGTCACAGAGAAGTAAATTTATCCGTGTGGCCATCGCCGGAGTTTGAGCGTGACTGATGCCGGAAAAGTTTGATTTTATCGGCGAGATGTGTGGTAAGCTAGAAATAAGTTGCCAGCCTTTCCTTTATTCATGTTCATTTAGGTAGTCTGTATAGATCGTAGTCTATACAGATGTTAAATGCCGTGACATAGATCGTTGTCATGGGCTCCAGCTTAAATTGTCCAGATAAGTGCAAGTATCGCTTCTCTCTTTCGTCTGTGGTATTCTCTACTGGTAACTTTACAAAATAAGGGGTGGTCCACAGGGGTGGTCCATGGATCGGGTCCACAGGGGTGGTCCATGTTTTGTATACGTCCAATTTGAGTCAAATATTCCTGGATAAAATATTCCCACGGTCACAATTTCACGTCAGAATCATTTGACAAAGATTGAACGTTTCACCTCAACACACCATCAACGCAATAGCAGTCCCGCGAGCAACGTCAGGCAGTGAATATTGCAACAAAACAGCGTTCGAAGGCGGTGCTTTATTACCAAAGTGGCAACGGCTTCGACCGTTGATAACAAACTGACCCTTACCGGGGCGGCGGACCGTGATTCTCATACAAATCCTTATATTTTTGTTGGCCATGCTCACACTGAAATCAACGTCATTTTCACGTAATGCCCGAAACGGTAAAATAAGCACCAAAACGCACAAGAATACACCAGAGGTGAGTCAGTTTTATTCATTTTACTGAATGAACGTTAAATTGAGCGTTTTTTTAGGCTTCATAATCGACGGGTATTTTAGTTCCCATACAAAGTCTTATAACGAATTAAAATTCTCAACGGCTGCCTGTAACCCAATACCGCTTGCACTCAAAGGTCATCTTCCCACTAGTAATTATTACACGCTCTCTAGTGACGCGAACTTGGGCTGCCTATGCAGTAACGAGGTGACCGTATTACCGAAGTGGCCGTAAGGCGGGGTTCCACCGCAATTATCTATTAATTTATTCGTGGAATACAGGACCGGTTTAATTACGCAGCAAAAATGTGGCACTTCCAGGAGCGAGTGGTATCAAGATATCAATGCTAAAAAAGAATACAGGATAATGGAAGGGAACAAAAGGAATGAAAAGAAGGAAGGGATGTGGAAAAAAATTGGGGAGGGAATATGAAAGCTAAAGCTAAAGGACGGAGCGGAGGGAATGAAACAGAAGAAAAATATACTGGGGAAAAAACGAGAGAACGCAATGGTTTTCTTGATGACTACGATCAAATTCCACTTAAGGAGCTGATACTGTGCAATTTTTCGTGCAACTTGTCTTCCAACAAACGTTCTCTCATTACGAAACAAGTTTTGCGGGTGTTAACACTGAGCAACGTTTCAGGCAACTTGTCTTATTTCGATGATCACGTGAGGTAACGGAAAATTTTCATTGGTTTGTGCCGCAAACCGTTGTGACACAAGTTGCAGGACAGATGTTACACTGCGCAATGCTTAAAAACTCATTGCAACTGTTGCGAAAAGTAGAACTCAATTCTACTTTCCGCAACGGTTTCTGCAACTGGTCTCGCAATGATTCGTGCAACTTGTCTTTGCAATGGTGTTGCGAGACAAGTTGCATGACGTGCATTAAACACGATCAACCTTTAGTTGTAAAGAAAATCATTGTTATAGCGGTCACCAATAACACGCGACCTATCGCCTTCAAAAGAGTCTGATAAAGTTGCGTTTTGCTGGACGTCAATCAAAGAAAAGCGGTTAAGATTTTGAATCCTTACACGTTTCCAAGGCGACTAGGCAAGAAACTGAGAATTTTACTTAGTTGAGAGAATTTAAAAGTTGTATAAATTAAGTTCCGAGGAAAGTCATGCAAAAAGAAAAGGACACTTTTAAATTAAACAAATTAAATTTCTCTACACGC
Organism: Montipora foliosa; assembly: GCF_036669935.1. Lineage (NCBI taxonomy): Eukaryota > Metazoa > Cnidaria > Anthozoa > Scleractinia > Acroporidae > Montipora > Montipora foliosa. Next base: position 28,088,698 of record NC_090878.1, read on the forward strand.
GCTAGACTTACAGGCATCGCTGATTTTGCAAATTATCACGTGCAACAATTTGAAAACTTTCATTTAAAAATACGATACCCTTTCTTTTAGATAAACTGGCTTGGAAATCAGTTTTAATAAAAATTACCAGCTGTCAGCAGATAACACTTTTAACGGCTTTTTTGGATTGACGTCCACCAATAGGCAACCGTACCCGACTCAAAAGAGTCGGGTACAGTTGCCTATTGGTGGACGTCAATCCACGATAGGTGGATAGGTCGCGTGTTATTGGTAACCGCTGTAAAACAACAATTACGTGGTTACGTAACTTTCAAAAGATACTGCATCTTTCAGAAACATGGGAACCTTTAATCAACGGTTTCGTTTTGTTCTGCCTTCGCCATCGGGTATCACAGGAATTGGCAGACTTGTTGTGGGCCGTTCCAAAAACAAGACCACTGGTTTGGTTTCTCGTGCTCCGATGATCCCTAAAAGGGCGGTAAATAACACTTTGCTAAAACCTACCATGATGAACTACAACAACTGTCCATGCTTTTCGAATATCACTGGTGTACGGGGCAACCCAAATCACCAAACAACACTGTTAAGCACACATTTTCTGCTCAAAATTTCAAGGTTTACTTTAAATGTGAATTCGTAAGTAAAAGTTCCACTCAAAATCTCAGTGACTGTCGCTATCATAATCCTCAGCACTGACAGGTTTCTTTTTGTAGCTCCGTGATTTTTTCTTTGATCTTCTGTCTTCTCGGTCATCTCGATCGCTTCTATCTTCCCTGTGTCTTTCATCTCGTTCCTCCCGTTGCTCACCGCCGTGTTTTTCTTCGTCAGACATGTCCTCGTCAATGTCGTCGTCCTCTGTATACTTTTTCTTTTTTTTCTTACTCCTTTCGTAATCTGAGTCTCCACTATCCTCCAGTTCTGCGCTACCATGTCGTTTACTCTTCTTCGTTTTCTCTCTTTCTTCATCGCTCTCTGTCGACAAAACAGATGATCACTTAACCATACATCTTCAATAAGCGACAAAACGATGTTGAGACACTTGGCCCTTTTGGACCAATCCCCCCCCCTCCCCCTTAATCTGTCCATCTAACCTCCTTCCCCTAACAATGTTGGTTTCTCTGACTGCCAAAAATTACTTTTTTCGTTATCAACATTGAGTTGGGAGGAGGTGGAAATCTAACGTAATTTTTCATACGTAATTTTTCATACACCTTATTCCAAAAATATTCTTTTGTTTTTATTCAAATAAGCCCTTGATGCCTCGTTCTTAAGCTTAAAATTCAAAAGAATATTTTATCTTGAACGAGGCAACAAGGGCCAATTTGTATCCGCATAAATCAGCGGCCATTTTGGAATAAGGTGTATAATAGGCCACTTCGGAAAATACCATAATAATCTTTGTTTGTCGCCCCAAATTTTGCATAAGCATTGTTTCCAGTTTCTCTTGGGACTTACAATGGTCCCGAGAGAAAACAAAAACAATGCTTATGCAAAATTTGGGGGGACAAACAAAGATTATTATGGTGTTTTCCGAAGTGGCCTATAGCAATCAATGCTTTAGTCTGCGAAGCGATTTTCATTTTCCAGCCCAAAACATCCGCTTTGTTGCATGCAAATTATCAACTTGATTACCTGGAAAGTTTCTTTCTTTGTCGCTTTCTTCATCCGCGCTCTGTGAGCTGCTGTACTTTTTCTCTCTGGCTTTCCTTTCCTTTTTTCTCTTATGATGTCTACGGATAAACATGGGACAAAAAAAGAAGGATTCTAAATGCTGAAGACAATTTATTAGTTTACAATAGATTTACTGGCTTTCAAATTAACATTATTATTGTTGTTATTAATACTATTATGTTATTTCTTTGTTTATTTTGTACATAACTTTACTTAGTTGGTTAGGTGAGTGTACGCCTGTTGTTGCGAAAGAACCTTCCCTGGCGTTTAAATCCCTTAGGTTTGCTATTTGCTGCTACAAAAGAACTACTCGTTCCTCATCCGACGAAAGCAAGAACCCTCACTTCCCCCTTGCCCGGTTTAGTCTACCAGAATGACGAATAGCTGGCACAAAAGATTCTTTACACTTCTGAGATGACTAAGCGAGCCTTGAGTCTCGCAAGAAAAAACGAATTCGTTCTGTTCTTCCGATTAAGTCTGGCAACACGGTCTGTTGTTTTGGAGCCAATCCTTAAGACTGCGAGGATTGCTTTGCACACAAGATTGAACATACGTGTTTCAAGTACTGCAATTCGTTATCAGCGATTTGCTATTTTGTCACTTTCGAATACCTCGATTCCAAACATTGCAGTTTGACTTCGTTTTAGAGGACTTTTCCAACCACTTGCAAGATATCAAGAGGTTCGGTCTGAGGCGAGTAACACACTACTAACAGCATAGCGAGTGCGGTTAGTTACAGTTAGGCCGAGTAGAAAAGATGCTCTTTTTTAAGCATTGCGAGGATCTACAAGTATTAACAGGAAATTCCTTGGTGCTCATCAACTCACCTTTTAGGTGATGGTGACAATGATGCACTCCTTGATCTTGCTCTGCCTCGGTCTCGCTCTTTTTCACGCTCCTGTTCCCTTTGTCGTTTTCTTTCTCGTTCCTCTTCCCTTTGCCTCTCCTTTTCTCTTTCGCGTTTCTCTCGTTCCCTTTCCCTTTCCCTTTCCCTTTCTCTTTCTCTTTCCTTTTCTTTTTGTTTTTCCTTCTCCCTTTTTCTTTCGCGTTCTTTTTCTTTTTCCAATTCCTTTTCTTTGGCTCTGTCTTTATCCTTAGATCTCCTTTTCTCTGTTTCTGTCCTCTCTTCCGATTTCTCTCTGTTCTTCTCTTTTTCTCCGTCTTTATCCTCCGAAGTATCCTTGGCTGGTTTCCTTTCTTTCGACGGAGACCTCTCCGGTGAAACGGACTTTTTTCTTTCTTTGGACCTGTCACGTGATCGAGACTTTCGCTCCCTTGACCTTGAACGCCGAGGTCTCCTCCTTTCCCTGTCGAGCAAATCAATTAATTAGAGAGGAATTCAGTGAGTTTCGAATTCCAAGAGTCGTATTGCAGTTATTTGCCAACTTCACCTTATCTCGTGAAAAAGTCAGTTTAGATTGGCTAACAATTATTTGCTTGCCTAATCGCATGGCCTAGATAACAACATGATACCACAGCTGTGGGAGATTGAAGACGACCTCCATATGTACCCACTGCATTTCATTTAAATCTGCCTGAATCGCTCGATATCATGCAATTGAACAAAAGTAAAGCAGTAGTGGCATGGCAACTCCGAAAATGACCTTATTTTTGCGGCCAAAGAGTCGGTTTAACCATCTTGATTATTTCAGTAGTGAGCTGTAGAACAGCAAGAAGGAAATGTCAAGTCTAATGTTTCAACAATCTGTAGTCCAGACACGAATTCAATTCCCAATTTTAGTAATAAGGCAGCCTCAAAACAATTTCAAGAGACGCTCTTTTGGAACAACATATGAAACACCGGTTATGGCGTAAGATTATTTTTACGTACGCCACATTCCTGATCCTTTATTTTGTCTTCAAACGCGTTTATCTCAAAACGAACTCGGTGACCTCCGCCTTTATATTGATGGAAGGTAATCAGCTGGCTAAGATAGAAACTCTCAGCAAAATTCTTTGCGGTGACTGTTGAGGCAGCTCTAAATCTGTTCAAGAGAATATTATGTTTGCTTGTGCGGAGAGTTTCAACTAAACCTGGTTCTCACTTTCCAGCAATAAAAATGACGGTGATACAGTTCGTTTTGGAGTCGTACTTATTTAAAGGCAAAATATTGGGTGGATTTAAATTGGCTCTCTCGTTGCTATGGTGACCCATTAAGTCACCATAACGATCGCGTCTTCTATAAATACCTTAACATAGCTGTTTGGCGGTACAGTATTGAAGAGTTAATCCTTCTTACAGGTAAAGTTTCTTGAAAGTGTTGAAACTGATTTGAAGCACGGAAAGTCTAGCCTGCGTAGCAAGTGTTCCTGTTTGACAGAAGAGCTTCGAAACGATTTTCCGCAAGCTGGCCGCGCGGAAGCCCCAACTTCCGCGCGGCCAGTTTGCGGAAAATCGTTTCGAAGCTCCTCTGTCGAACAGGAACACTTGCTACGCAGGCTACGGAAAGTCAAAAACGGACAATAGGGGAGTGGACTTGTAGCTGGTTGTAAAATGCTAATTCAAGGTTATTCATTTCTGTAGTAGACCATCTTTATCCATTTCACTATACCTGCTCCGAGATCGTCGATAATTCCTATGCCTTGAAGATGAGCGAGATCTACGTCGCCTGTCCCTAAATCTGTCTCTGAAACAAAAAGAAACTATGTTGCCCAAACTAAACTCCTTGACACAAAGACTTGAATTTTTCGAAGTTTTGGACAATAACTCAAAAAGAAGGCCAAAACGGCCTGCTTCCCTACACCGCCACACCCAACAAGATGAAGCTCGGAAAGAGGTGCAAATAACCCATCATATCTCTACAACTGAAAATCTTCCAGGAGGGGAAGCCTAAAACATAACAGCAGCTTCATGAAATAGGGTTTCTTTTAGGTGTAGATGAACAGGTTGGAATCGTGCGAGCAATTTCGTCCAGGATTGTAGTTAAAACCTGGGCTAATTCTTTACTAGACGTAACAATCAAGTAACCAGAACCTAACCTCATCTAACTCCAACCAGAAAGTCAAAACCGCAACCTACCTTTCCGTGTTCATTTTCATATTTTATCCAATTCCATTTCCTTATACTATGTTTTCCATTTCCTCTAATGCACCAAATTACTTTTTTTTCACGAGAAAAGAAAGCATCCCATACATGTCCAATAAACCGACATAATGAGATTGTAATGAGATTCCTGGTACGTCAAAATAGACATCACAAAGTGTCACAAAGTGTCCCGCTCTTTATGTCTCGCAAAACTGTTAATATTTTTTAAGGATTAAGGTTGGGAGACACTTTGTGATGTCTATTATGAAATGCCATGAATCTCATTATGTCGGTGTATTGGACAACCCTCCATACAGCAGCCCAACAAGTTTAACATTAACTGACCTGGAAGGCGAGCGTGAGCGTGACCGCCTTTTTCTCCGAGAACCTGACATGGAGCGAGATCTGCGTTTTGCTGACCTATGCAAATATACGAATTCCAGTTATTAAAACTTGATATTACGACAAGTTCTGTCACGTGTCGTGAGCCTTGCAAGAATTCACGCACGTCTTCCGTGTCCTGATTTTTTTCTTTCTTTTGCTGTGTTTTTGGAGATTAGCCAAAGACAAATACCTTACTGATCCCCTGGAGATTACACAAGTTGCCTTACAAATATAGCGCAACATTTCTGATTTGCTCGCATACATCTTCTGGTACTTAGTGCTTGCTGACCGCATTTAATTTATGTCACAATTCATCCGTTTTATCCGTCGCTTGTTTTGTTTGAATCAGTGAATTTAGAATCGCTGGAAGAATTTAATGCAATGAATGCTGAATACTTCGTCTAAAGAGCAAGAGGAATGTATTAAATTTTCAAGAAATCAATGAAAAAATGCCATAAAGGACATTAAGGTGCATACGTGCAGTGAATACGTGCAGTGAACAGAGGGACAGGTTTTTTCACTTTAGTATGATTGCGTCAATAGATTTGATGGAGCGGTTTTCAATTGAGTGTCCAAAGTAATTAGCGAATTGCTTTGGTTTTGCATTTACTTCACTCAGTGATTGGTTCAAGGTTCTCGCGCCATTTTTCAACCAATCAGAAGTGAAACCAAAACCAATCGTGGCTCGCGCTTGCACATTTTCCCGCGCTTTGTTTCGGCTACGTGTAATTACTTCGAGTTTTGATTAGTCTACTGGATTGTCTCCGTCCTTTCTGATTGGCCAAAGTAATTACTTTGGTTTTGGTTTTACGACACTCAATTGAAACTCGCACTATACCAAATTTACTAAAATTAATACTGACCTGGAAGGTGAGCGAGTGCGTGACCGCCTTTTGCGAGAACCTGACCTTGAACGAGATTTGCGTCTTCTGGACCTGCCAATCATTGAACTTCAGTTATTTAACAATGAGCAGTTATGACATTTTCAGCCATATGCTTTTGTGCACTTTGTACTAAAGAGATGAATGTGTTAGGAGTTCTGATTTGGAGTAATTTCCCTGGATGTGTTTATTGCAGTCGGCCAAAGACGTATCAAAAAAAACGCTCATGGCGCTTCACAATAAGTATAAGAAAATTAATTAAAAACTAATTTTAAAATGAACACAATAACTGTCAATAAATATAGAAAATAAATATGTTTTTAGATTCTTTTCAAATAAAGGCAGTGTTCCAACATTTCTGACGTGGATAGGCAGACCATTCCACAATTTTGGTGCACAGACTGAGAATGCTCTATCTCCATGTTTTTGTTCTTGATGTTGGTGTTGCTAGGAGTCCAAGAGAACTTGATGGCAACACTCGAGATGATTTTCTCTCCTGCAATAGTTCAGAGACATGCCCAGGGCACAGTCCATGACGAGCTTTGTAGACAAGGAGTAAAATTTTGAAAACAACGGGATACGAAACCGGAAGCCAGTGAAGTTGCTGTAACAAAGGGGTGATGTGATCGTACTTGGATGAACTAGTGACTAGTCGAGCAGCTGTGTTTTGAACCCTTTGCATTCTGTTAACTTGAAATTTATTCATGCACCTTGCAATGTGCTCTTCCTCGCTCATTCCAGTTTAACAGGTATAGGATTACACATATGGCTAATTACCACGGTTTTGCTTTCACGACATCAAGATAATATTGTAAATACAAACTGCTCATACACGCGCAGAACCATTCCAGTAACAACTACAAACTTGGACAGATGAAATGGAAAAATGAGACCACCCCTTACCCCAAAATCAATGATGGGAAAATGGGGCGTAATGGCCTTCGCACGGCTTTCGCACGGCTTCATTTCTGCAATTTGATTGGCAGCGAGAAGTGCAGTTTTTCGGTAACAGTGCAGAAAAAAGGTAACTGGATGCAAAAATAGGTAACAAAGTAAGCATTCTGATTGGTCAATGAAAAAAGAAGTTCGCAGATAGCCAATCAAATGCGAGCACTGGATGGCGCAAGCTGAATTGACAAAATGGCGGACAGATTTGGCAAGAACGCGAGGATGGCAATGTTTTCATTGAAAGTTTGAAGGAATCTGCAAAACAAAGACTACAACGGAAAGCACAAACAAGTGGATAATGAAAGCTTCGAGCTGATCGCCCTTTTTTCTCATGCAATTTGGAATAAATGAGCACTTGTAAAATTTTCAAAGACCACAAGTTGCACTCGCTCTGCGGGCTAGTGCAATTTTGTTAGCCTTTGAAAATTTTACTCGAAATCATGTGATTAGCTATACAAATAAATTATGGCTGCTGCACGGTCACCTGTGCGAAAACACTCTATGAAGACAACTTCTTCGCAAAATGCTTGCCTGCCAATTAAAACCCTCGAAGAGGAAGAAGCTCCGGGATTTCAGTGCGGCGGCTTAGTGAATTGTCACACGTAGTAAAACGATATGTCATGCTCCCTAAAAACATGCCGGCACTGCAAGCTACTGGCTGGCGAAGCAACTCTAAAGGAACTGCTTCAACCAGTCCATACTTTACCTTGATGTGGATCTTTGTCGTGACCTCGACCGGGAGCGGGATCTTGACCTGTCCGCTGAAAAAAAAACTAGAATAAGTGGCATAGAGAGCTTCTTAATAAAACTGCATATAAAAACTTTTATATGCAATTTTAGTACGAATTTCTCTTTCAATCTGAAAGGTACGTGACATACCTTCCAGATTGACTTGTTTTGTTTTACACATGAAGTGAATGCCTTATCATCATCGTGCAACATTTTCAGACTTGCTCACAAGCTCCTTCTTATTGCTGGAAGCGTTTATTCTCGGTTTTCACATGACGTCACGACCGCCATGTTGGTGCCCCTAAACAAAGAAAAGGCGGCCATGTTGGTGCCCCGACCAAATCCTCCGGGAATTTAACTCTATTATTATGCAAACGCTTCCTTTTGTTTTCGTTGAAAAACATGGCTGTTGATCACGTGAGTGAAAACCAGCAATTTGCTTTGAATAGGCCATTTCCGAGTTCACGTCTGCCTCCTCTTCAAAGCGAGTCTAAGTGCGAAGTTTTTGTTATGGTAAATAGTTCTACTTTCCATATGAATGAAAACTTATTTACATAAGAAAAACTTTGCACTTAGACTCACTTTCAAGAGGAGGGACATGAATTCGGAAAAGGCTTATTACAATGCACCCATTTAATTAGTGTCGTTTGTTCGCGGTCTCACAGCACTCAATATTCGACAAACTTCGAGTAATCCAATGACGCCTAAACACTTCATCTGAAGGGCTCGTTGTATTTCAACATCACAAAACAAAACAGGTCGTAAAAAACGTTTTCCCGTCAATTTGTGACCAAGTTTTGCATAAAATAACAGTTTCACGCTATTCCTACATAGTGCAAGAAGTAGATTGCAATAACCCTACATTGTACACTTTAATTACTGTAAGTCGTTTGCATGTACATGTAGATTCAAGTTACTTCCGGTAATTGCAAAACCACTAGATAATCCCTACCTTCCCAAAATAAAAAAAAAACGTTTTACAGAAAAAAGTCATACCTGGATCAATTTCATCTTCAATGATGGACGAGGCTTCTTTCACACGTCGCATGGCTTTATCAACATCTTTTCTGTCCTTGTCTGATGATTTTGATGACGGCTTAACAATAGCATTTTTGGAATGGTTGACTCTGGAAAATGATAAGTACAGTTTGTCAATGCACTTTGAAAAATGTGAACCAGAAACACTCTTTTTTTTGTTCATGCTCGTCACGGTAAAGCATAGCACGGTTAGATGCAAAGAAAAATATAAAGGGATCAATCAACATTAATTTTTTCTACACTTGTTCCTTTCTTGATATTCACTTTACCACTGTTTTGTGCATACAGTACATTGTATACTGAAAAGAATCCTTACTTGAGAGGTCTGCCACCAAAAATTGCTCCATTGTACTGCAAGGCGGTATTCACTGCACTGGGCTCAGAAAACTCCACAAAAGCAAACCTTGCAAAAAAAATAATAATAATTTAGCATCAACAACAACTTTACTCATGTTGCTTTTCTTGTACACAAAACCTCCAACAAGAATTTTACAATGGTTAAAAGCCTTAAGATGTCCTTTTACAGATCCTGTATCAGGGACCTCAGTACATAATAACAGTTGTGGAAAGTGTGCGATGTGCTAGCCAGGGTATAAGAGATATAAAAAATCCAATACATGGGCAGTATAAAATATTGACAAACATGGAAGCTTATATTAGCTTGCAGGAAGTACATGTACTATGATGAGATCAAGTGAAGTGTACTTTACAGCAAAGCAGGCACAACTTAAAACCAATAATTATTGATGCGTTTCCCCTCTCCTCAAAAACCAACAAATGTTTGATTTGATTTGCATTAACTTGTTGATTTCAGTTTACAGTGTCTCTGCAATTAGTTCTCCAAGGCTAGAATATTGGAAACTTCAACAAAATTCCTTTTGTTTTCCTTTTCCTTTCTGGAGCAGGGCAGCATCACAAAGCCAGGGAGGCTTACATCCATTCCATTCCTTCTGACAACGCGTTTTTTTCCAATTAAGTAAGGAAAAAACACCTTTTCCTGCTTTCTTGACTTGATTAGATTTTTTGGTTTCTTAACAAAGCATTTTCAACTTTGCCATTGCTTTAGGGGTAGGCAGGTACAATGACTTCCTACAAATAGGTGGCAGCAAATTCCTTGAACTATTGAGATGTAAATGGAATGTAATTTTCTGATTAAGGTTATTCCCTGGTTTTGCATTGCGCAACCCTACTGCGCATAATTTCTTGTGTCATTGGTGTGCGCTACTGCGCACATTGAGAAAATGGCGGATTTTCATTGATGCCGAATATAATCCATCAAGGAATGGCTATTTTCTCTTGAAAGAGTACAGTGACCCCCATTTTTTATTTCATAATGATATTTGCTGAGAACGCTGTCTTCATGGAGTAGTGAAAAAATCAGCAGAAATCTATGGCCAGTGTTTTATCATCTCCTTGACATGTTACAACAGAGTGCAGAGTTTCATTGGAAATGACAAATTCTATTACTAAGGAATCACCCCAACTTATTAAAATTCCCACACACTAACGCGATTCATTCCTGGCCAATACACAGTGTATCTGGCCTTTCAAAGGGAACTTTAGCTTTCTGTGTGTGCTCCTTCAATCTTTTGGTGCAGACTTATGGGAATGATACAGAGCTGTCCTTGGAAAATTAAATCAGCTTGCTATAACTGAGAAATACAGATAGCAGGTATCAGCCGGGCAAGTATGTCTTATCGTGTATACTTGCCCAGACAAATTTTGAATTGCCTGGGCAAAAATGCAGAAGTATAGAAAATGGTTGATAAAATTACTTGAGCATTCATGTTTCGTTTTACACTCTTGTCAGAAATTACAAATTTAGACTCTGGAATATTATGTTATTTGCACCGTGGGAACCCAGTTTACAGTGGTCCATATCTGCCACGGCAAAATGTACTTGAATGTAGCTTACAAGGTTATGATTCCTGTCTAGTGTCTTCCTTTTATACATGTATGCTATCAAGATTTCGTGTTTTTCCAGTTCTTAAACAGCAGGTTCTGCTGCACTTGTTTTCCTTTTTGCTGGAGGTGGCAAAACACCTTGTAACTAACGCCACATTATCAGCTGAGACCACGAGTCACCGTTTGCTCTTTGCTAAACAACTTGCTAACAACCATACCAGTGGTGAGATACATCAGATTGAGCCTGCAATTGTTTCATGGAAAATACCATGTGGTCAACGATGGTGCCAAAATTGAGATTTCCTTGCTGAGAAAAGCTGCATGTTTATTCCTTATTTCCTGGGAGTTTCCAGTAAATGAAAAGAGATCAGAACGAAAGTACATTGTATATTATAACATTTGATAGCATTCGCGAAAAGATATTTACAACACCGGACGACCTTTGGAGTTTTTACACTCATCCAGGCGGGGTTTTAGTCGTGTAGGATGTCTGGATGAGCTCAAAGCATGTCCTTTACTTGCTTTCCGTTTGGAAATTATTCTTTTTGATCCTCAGGGAGTATTGCATGTTTTTGCTATTCGGAAATTCTCTACAAAACTCACAGAACATTTTGTTTTCCTTTCAGTCAAACCTCACCCATTTGTATTTATCCTTACAGTGAGCCTTGTCCTTGTTTCTGTTTCGACATACTTTTTCTCACGTTATAACTCACCAAAGAAAAATAGATACGATTACAATCAGACCTTCAGAGGGGGAAAAAGTCTTACATGAAGTACTTACCTTCAAAATGAAAATCCGCCATATTGATGTCCACAGTGCGCTTCGTTTCAAGTAGAACCCAGACTTTTATTCGGTAAGAGAATGCCTAGCACTTTTTGATTGTTTGTTTTTGAAACAATTGCTTTTTGCCAATTCTTCGTTTGTTTCGAGGCTTTTAGCACTTTTTGGCACGAAAAAAATACATATATTTCTCAGAGTGATTACTTTACTCGTCCAGAGGACTAGTTGGGAAGAAAATTACCCATTTTCAGAATTTTTTACTTTGGACTACCATTAAGTTCGAGCACTGCAAACCACATAAAATTAGTAAAATGTCAAGAAGAACATGAACTTTTTTTAAGTGTCAAGTGTATTTAGTGCTGTGGTACTAATTGGGGACATTGTATGGAAACAAATGAAATCAAGACATATCAAATCATAGGTTGATTTTTGAGGAGGGAAAACCAGAGTTCCCACTCCCTTTGGAAAAACCTCTCGAAGCAGAATAGAGAACCAACAAACTCAACCCACATAAATATTATGACGCCAAATCTGGGAATCAAACTCGGGTCACATCAGTGAGAGGCGAGTGCTCTCACTGGTCA
>NC_090878.1:28105643-28123143 GCF_036669935.1 Montipora foliosa
CACGCCCCTGTTTTTTAACTACACCCCAAAAAAAGTACCAGTACAATTAAAATTGTTCCAGTTCAATATATTCTGTACTAGTTCAGAAAAAATTGTACCAAAGGAACAAATTGTACTACAACATATATACATTGTACTATGGTAAACAACAATTTTCACGTTCACTATAAGCAATCTATGCCAGGACACTGAAGGAGAGTTTGCAATGGCAGATCAGAAAGCATATCAGCCAAACTTGGAATGACATATTACATGTACATGACTGTACAGCGTACACCTGACTACTGTACATGTAAACCAGAAGATTTTTTTTCCTCTTTCAAATTTATTATTTAATTACGTAATTTCCGGCCGATTACCCGCGGGTAATGCGTTAATTTTCCAGTAAACCGCAGTTGCTGAGGGTAATAGGAAGGTGCGGGTAATGCGATAATTTTTAAATCTCAGGTAAGAATTTGACAGATTGAAACAAGTTAAAATGAGGATAATTAAACCAACACTTCCTTCAAATCTGTGTTGCCTCGTTCGTTGATTTAATCTTTAAAATGATGCTTATTTGCCGTAGTCTTTGTAAAACCGCTCGATGAAAGCCGAAGCAAATTGAATGAAAAACAGTAATCTTTCCCTTCGACCATGTCACAACTTGTCACCGAATTAAAAGTAAATGAGAACGAATTTCTCACTTTAACACATCCTTTTCAATTTTTTAAGAAAGAGTTTATCGTGAGACACAATTCAATGCTGAAAAAGTAACAAGATGCGAATGTGTTTATTTTGTGATGCCACAAATTTTTCCGTTCAAAACAAATCTTTTACGATCTTGTTTAAATAATTTCAAACCTTTACTAATTAATTAAACTGATGCTTCCTTAAAACTTGTGTGTTGCCGTAGTTCAATCTGAAAACGCTTCCTATTCAAGATTTGTGTGATGTTTTATTCTAGTGTTCTAAAAGCCCTCAATGAAAGCCGATGCAAATTGAATGAAAAACAAATCAATAGTGTTTAAGTGATTACTGTATTTCACTGCTTTTTTCTTCGCTTAATTTAAAAGCATTTCTCACCTGCACTCCTTTAAAATTTGTATATGAAAGATTGAAAGCATTTTTTGTGAAAGCACGCTCAAAGCTACAAAACAAGATGCCGACATATTTCACGGCACCGCATAATTATTTAGAACGTGATTGTCGGCACGTGTGTAAACAAAACACTAACTACTGTGAAAAATTTGCTGGATTGTTCAGCGCATCAGTGAAATGTTCCTAGCTACCCCTGGCTTGAGTAATAGAGCATTTCCCGTTTTAAGCGATTTCTTATATAGGCCCGGTCTTTTGCCGCTGGGTATGCCTAACCACCACCCCATCAGGTATTTTTAACACTCGCCCCCACTTTCTCTCAACCTATCAAAATGGCGCTTAATGATCAATCGTAAAGATGTTGGCCTTCAACTCGTATTCTATCGAGTCTTAGCGTTAATACATTGGATATTTAGGTCGTTTTAACAAGACAAACCAGAAATGACTATGGAGAGTGCTTAAGGCTGCATTATTAAAAGCCAATTCTTAGCAGAAAATGCTATCGATCTTCTGCTTTGTAAACAACAATGGAAAATTCATTGCTCCAAGTTTGTGAGTTCTTGTCCCGGAAATACAGTAGCAAGATTTTTTCGGTTTTGGGGTGCGGGTAATCTGCCGTGCGGTAATCGTCCGGAAATTACGGTATAATTCAAAATTCAGACGTTACACTGTGCCAGATTTGACCTTGGTCAATCTGCTTAATTATTAACTGTAGCCAATAGATTTTCCTTGTAGGCAAACAGGCCATGTGATCATACCTGAGCTGGTATGGGTGGGGTGGGTAGAAGGCCTCCTGATGATCCAGTAAATCCTCCAGCAACAGCACTTGCAGGTGCTGCCAACTGAACTGCTTGAGATTCATCTGGTATTGTTCCTGTTAATTAATGCAAACAAATCCTTCTTCTTACAACATGATACAATCTCCTCACATTACTATCCTACAGGTAGTAATAAACTAAGGGTTGACAGAAAAAAATACACCATGTTCTAAAGAAGCAATCAATGTTATTATTGGGTACAAAATTAATGTCCAAAATAAGATGGGTTAAACAATACTACATTAACCCATTGAATCCTGGGAGTGAGACTGAACAGATTTTACTGTCTAATGGGAGGTAACTTTAGTCATCTGTGGGGGAGGGGGGGGGAGCAGTAATTAGGGGTCAATGGGTTAAAGTCCTTTTCCAATCCCAAGTACATAAATTTTGTAAGATTAGGCTCTTGATAATAGACAAGAGAGCTCAATAGGTACATATAATACACTGTACATAGGACAACTCCAATCATGATGATAATATACCCATATCTTTAGTAACAGTTGTCAAACTGCATGTACTTCCTTGCTTTGTGTTTGGGATAACATACAGTATAACTTAGGCCTGTTTGGATACTACAGTACATATACATGTACAGTCATGTATATATACTTGAGCTTCTAATAACAGGCCTAGATTTTCCACGTACAATAATTACATCATTGTGGTATATTACATTCAACTGTACTGCTATTGTTTTATATTAGAAATTGTTTTTAACCCATTGACCCCTAAGAGTGGACTGACATGTACATGTGTACATGTAGATTTTACTCTTGTCTAACACCAGACGATTTTAGTCGTCAATGGGTCAATGGGAGGAAGGGGGGGGGGGTGTCCTTGGGCTTTTGAGGTGTGAAGATTGACGAAATTAAATCACTATATTATTATTATACTGTACATCATCTCAGATTCCCCGTACTTACTGCAGTAACATAAAATGTACGCTACACACATTTGTACTTACACTATGTGGCGAGTCTGAGATTTCCTCAGCTGCTCAGAAAGTGGTGAAGAAGAAAAATGAACAGGAGACAAAAGGAATAGGAGACAAAAACACAACATAATTTGACATACAAATGTACATGTACTCAAGAATTTTACTGCCTTTTGGTCAATGACATAACATTGTAAAAGCCTTGTATCATTTGTAACACCTCATTACTACATGTACTACATTGAAATGACAGAGGGAAGGAACTGGCCTTGAAAATGTACTCTCAGGACACATCAAAACATGCGTTTGTCAATTATTAATAAAGTCAGATTTCCAAATAAGAAAACTTGTTAATTTGTGTTGAAGCAATGCATCTTCAACACCATTATAATGATGGTAGACAAACAAGTTTTTATATGCCATTATCTGAATCTATGCTCACCATCTTGTACTGGAACAACTATCAGAGCTCTGTCAATAAACACTGTGTTTGTCAGATGTTGTGCTACATGTACACTGGAAGGGTCTGTAAACTTGACAAAGCAAACACGTGTGGCTGTACCCAGGTGAACCATAGGATCTCTGAAGAAAAAAGTAAAATAAAACAAAAAAATGTTATTACGTTACATGTAAGTTTCTGTCCTTAAGTCCTCCTCCTTGTTCCCTTTGTAAAAATGACATTTTTGATTTGCTAGTCTCTGACCTTAATTCTAGGAGCTTTCATTAACTTACATTCAAATTCGTAATTAATGATTATTTTCATTTTTTTGTCAATCAATCACTGACATCACTAGTAGCAAAGAATCTCAACAGAATGATTCTCAACCCGATCCAACCTGAGACTGAAAAGCTAAGAGAACGTTTGATATATACAGTACCAACTTAGGTGTGGTTTATTAACTCACAGAAAGCACAGAAATGGCTTCAGATTACATCATACCAAACCCCACCCAGGGATCGCGTTAACGCAGAAATCGTGCATTTTTATGCAAATAAAATCCAAAAAATGCATCATCGAAATTTTAATGCCTCCCAGGACGCAAGGCACTGACTGAAATAACTCACACAACTTGCTTTGATTTGTCAGTATATTCTGTTGTTTGTAAAACTGTTGGAGCGATCTGTGATCCTAATTGAAGTTCTAAGAAATGGGGTTTAAAACATCTAAAAAGGTTAAAACTAAATTTTCGACCGCCCTCTGCGGTCTTCTTCAGAGGAATGTACTCTGCAAGTCACTGAATGCAAATATATAGCAAAAGACGTCACTGTTCGTTGCTCCTAAGGGAGGAAACCACTGATGCGTAAACCCTTGGGAAGGGTGCTCTTTCATTAACAGAGTTCTTGTCCAGGAATGAATGTAACTGCTCCAGAAAAAGCCTTTGTCGGCTGGTCCTATGCATATGCGTCAATATTAATTCCAAGTTGGTTACTCTCTTTTTCTCATAATTTAAAACATACTCTTTTTCTCGCAGAGGGTCACCAAGATTTTGGGACCCCCAAAAAATGCTTGGGACCCCAATTTGGCCGAACATGCGGGTCCCAGGACCCAGATTGAAAAATCCTAGTGCCATCCCTGCCACTCCCCCCCCCCCCCCCCTTTTGAAAAATCCTGGCTATGCCCCTGATCAGATGCCGAGTTTGCCAATGGCATACATGTAGCTCTGGTTATGAATACAGTGAAAGAGGCAGAGGAGTTAATGGGGAGGTCGAGGTGGAATCTGTGTCAAGAGTTTAAAACACTTACATGTACATGTAGTTTGGCTTCATTTTGAAAATGTGTTGAAGTAAAATAAAGTCCAAGATAGAGGGTGAAGACTGACAAAAACACTCAAGCACACCTTTATAATGTTTTGAAGTACAATTCTGCTGTCACTAAGCTACAGTACCTCTCAAAGGTAAGTTGAGAGTCACTGGCGAGTCGCAAAACTTGACTCGAGAATCGAGTCCCGAGTCGAGTTTTGCAACTCACGAGTTGAGTCTTTCGAGTTTCGAGAAAAATAATGAACTTCATGCTTGACTGATCTCTCAAGAAATAAATTAGACAAGCAAAGCGCACTTGTGTGTTGTACATGCGTCAAAAAAGCAAGTCGGATATCAAGTGCAAGTAGTGCTGTTGACGAAATACAGTACTGTGCAAAAAGAATGCAAACGAATTTCGCGCTTTTCGCTACTTTTCGACGAAATATAACGAAATTTCGGGCGAAACGAAATTTCATTCGAACTTCGCCGAATTTTCGAAAAGCCTATTGTTTCAATCAAAACGAAAATTCGCAACGGCGGCGCGAATATTCAAGCGAAATTTCGTCGTGACATAGCGAAATTTCGTTGCGATATAGCGAAATTTCGCTGTGACATAGCGAAATTTCGTTGTGACATAGCGAAATTTCGTCGTGACGTAGCGAAATTTCGTCGTGACATAGCGAAATTTCGTCGTTACATAGCGAAATTTCGTCGTGGCATAGCGAAATAGTGAAAGTTCGCAGCGAGTATGTCCTCCTTCTCGCTTGTCTCTCCAATCCGTCTTCCTCTCGGGAGGCTTCGATGACAATAAAATTATTTAAGCGGGCAGATTAGTCATGGTAAAGAAAGCTCTTTTACAATCCCTTTCTAATTCAGTCAATGCATGACATCTGGATTGCTTCTAAGAATTATGTCACGAAAGTGTCGATTGCCCATGTGTTTTCGAGTTCTGAGTAACCAATATGTCATGAGAAGTGTCTATTGCCAAATAACTCGAGTTTGGATCATCGCACAGCCCTAAAACTTTGACACGCTCATGATTTATTACCCTCCTACAACATCTCAATTTCTTGACTTAATTTATTGAATGGTAAGCGATTTTATTTTTTCTTTGCGTGGTACTTGCGTGACGTGAAAACCAAGAAGAATTGCTATTGTAGGTTTGGTATGTTAAATTGTCTATGGCTGTATTCTTGGAGTCTCAAGATTGATGCATCGGGCGTACCAAAAATCTTATGTCTTTTTATTGACAAAGTATCAATTGAATAAAGGAAACGAAATCGCTTGTAATGCTTGTCTACAGTTTCATTAACGTCGTGTTTACACTCAAGGTTGAGAGAAGAAATACAGTTGTTGATTCCATTCATTCATTAAAAGGGGAAACACTAACCAAGACTTTACAAAATTTTGGTTTAGGCCGCGGCTACACGTGCAATTGTTTGCTCGCGACGGTCATGCGATTTGCTTCAAATTTTGTCGCGTTACCAGCACGCGATGAACATCGCAAGTGTAGCCACCCTTGAACTGCCGACGCGACAACTGAAAAAATCGCGAGAAATTCAACTTAATCAATTTCTCGTTGTAGATTTGCGAATTCTCGTTTCAGTACGTACGAACTCCAACCGAAATTTCGTTGTTAGATTTGCGAATTTTCGTTTCAGTACGTACGAACTCCAAACGAAATTTCGTTGTTAGATTTGCGAATTTTCGTCCTGCGTTCGAATTTTCGTGTGGCTCAGCGAAATTTCGAAGAAATTTTGGGCGAAAAATCACACCTTTCACACCGAAATTTCGACGATATTTCGGCGAAATGTCGAGAGAACAATAACCGAAATTCGACGAAATTCGTTTGCATTCTTTTTGCACAGTACTGTATGCACACAGTTCCTGTCGCTCCTTTCTTCATAGGATCAATGAATAATCTGTTGCGATCATGTACAAAACGGCTCTCTTCACAATCGACTTGAACATGCTCGCTTGACTTAAAACTTAAAACCTGAAGCTTTCTTTACCCTGATAATAAGCGTTATTGATCGTTGATTTTAATTAAGCAAAGAGAATGTAATACCTTGAGAAAGTGATCTCAAATTTACAAAGTTGTGAATTTTTTCAACGGTGCTCCCATCGCATTATTGTTCATATTGGTAAATCATGATTGGTTGCTTTAAAAAAAGTGAGGCTGCCTGGTAAGGCAGTTGCATTATGCGCCGATCAAATCGAAACTTCAACATCCCCCCTCTCCCCGGGGCAAACACGCGCAAGCCTGACAGTCTGCACCGGCTCGTTTCAATCCACTGCCTCTTCACTTTACAATACTTTGTGTTTGAAAATAATGGTTGCACGATTTGCGTCAGTTCATGTGCATGGTAAATGTATCTGACAAGTTTTCATGCAACATGCAAATGAAGATTTTCACCTTTACTCGATTGTGTCGTGCTTTTGGCTTAAGGAGGCTCAAAATAGTTTCTCCTTTTTCCAAACAAATGAACATATTCTGTTCTTAGGTACAGTTGGGTAATCACATCAAGACAAAATTTGGCCAGGGTATTACAGTGCATTTCACAAAACTTTTGACAGGCGATTTGCAAAGTTCGTTGCGAATTTCATAAGTTCGCTTCGAACTTGAGAATTTCATTACGTAACTGTCAATCAAATGGCGAACTTCAAAACGAACTTAGGAATTTCGCGCTGAACTTCGTGGGAATGAGCACTGAACACTCATCAAAAATGCGTTGTCCGCGCAAGCTGCTAAATACTGGTAAAGTATATTTTCATTTTCAAGAGTCAGTGATTCCTGTGGAATAACGCTGAATTTCTTGAAAGAATATAAACCAAGATCTTGCATTATGCTGCGGCTGCATGCAGGCGACGGGACATTTCGGGCAAATATTGGAACATTGTCTTCAGTATTCCCCCTGCGAACGAAAATATCAACAATTTTGGCAATGGTTTTTTGGGAAGTCTCATTTCCTGTCCTATTTGAGATGGTCCTTTTCATTCTAACTAGCTTTCAATAATTTTCTGCCGAACAAAACTTGGAATTGCCTTTCCTTGCACGGTGAAGGCACTCATTTCAAAACAACAACCGAGAGCAATGGTGAAATTACTTGGCCACATTCCCACGAAGTTCGGCTTGAAATTCCCAAGTTCGTTTTAAAGTTTGCCATTTGATTGACAGTTACGTATTGAAATTCCCAAGTTCGAAGCGAACTATGTAATTTACAACGAACTTCGCAAATCGCCTGTCAAAAGTTTGTGAAATGCACTGTAAGGTAATTTAATTTAAGCATTCTATCTTTCTTGTTCTTGTTACTAGCATAAAATAAGGAAAACTCTGTGTTATGTATACCAGTAATTTAATTAAGCAGTCTATGTAGTCCATCAATCCATGTAAGCTCTTTCTGTTTCATATCCTTTTATGTAACGAGGGGGTCCAGGAATTTCTTTTCATGTTGTACTTTGTAATGTATTGTGGCTAAATAAACTGAACTGAACTGAACTGAAGCGTAAGTGGCTTCTTACAAAATCTTTCAAGGAAGTCATACATGTACATGTAATTTAAATTAACACGAGGAAAATCTCTTTTCTCCCTTTGGTGAGGATTTTGCTTTGAAAACTGAGAATAATTAATGCTTTTCTACTTCCGCTTGCGTTGCTATGTAAAGCTACCCATTGTTACAGTGCAATATCAGTCAGCCTTACTTTCAAGGCACAATTACACACTAGATACCTTGCTTCGTTAGCCAATCAGATGGCGAGAATTCTCCTAGCTACTAGCTATGCAATTCTCACTGAAAGCCTCCTCTAAGGACAATCTGCCATGCTCCCCTGTTTTGCTCTTTTGGAATGTACCTTTTTTGTCATGATCAGGCAATGCAATTTTGATTTCTGGGATTCCCTTAATCCCACTCCTGACACCAGGCTACGTCTGGACTATTCTTCAGCGATACTTGCTTACAGAACTATTACTCAGTGTTCAAGAACAACAGACAGCTCTTTTGCTGCATGCTCAAAAATGCATACAAGTACCAACCATTCATTAATACAATAGACCAATTTCGATATATTAAAATTCAGTCCTAAACAAAACGCATCATCTCAAGGCTCTGGGGAATAAAGAAAAGTATAAGGATTTGTATGAGTTTTCAGAGCGTCGTGATGATGCCTTTTGTTTTAAGAACTGACTTTTAATATATCGAAAGTGGGCAATTAAAACAGCAGAACTTTCTTCATCAGACCTCCAAACCCGGAGCTCTGCCCACTCTTCTATTACTGCTGGTAATGAAAACTAATAAATTTCAAGTATAAAAGAAGCGAAAACTTACTCGGGAAAGAGATGCATTTCCTCGATTTCTCCTAGAAAACCAAACAAGGTCTTCATTTGATCAACTGTGGCATTCTGCGCAATGTTTGTCACCTGAATAACCCGCGTAATGGGTTTTTCTGTTCCTGTAGTCATTTTAATGGTAAGCGATGATTACTGGAATGAAAGGAAACAAAATAATGCCCGTGAATTAACCATCAATGTGACTGACGGCCATGTGCATTGCAAGGAACGAGATGCGCTTCAAAACTCAAGGCCTGGTTACACTCAAAAACTTATGCCCAGTCCCTTCTCCATTTTCAATAGGGCGGTTTGGTGAACAAATAATAATTTGAACCAAACTGATGTAGAATGATGAATGAATGGTCAGTGTCAAAGTAATGTTTTGTGAGATGACCGAATACCATCATGACGCTGCTTCAAAGAAGTTTACTGTTATGGACACGAGTAAAGGGTATCTTGCCATCGAAGGCCTTGATATCATTCAATACCGCTACAGCAAGATTCAAGTTTCATACTCGATCAGGTATTGGCCTAAAATGATATATTTTGTTCCATTATAAACACAAAAAAATGGCAAAATTGTTCACTTTTTGATAAAAGCATGGAACTTGGTAGGATGATACAATTATAGGTACTGATCATTTTCTGGCATAGGGCCAGTGACGAATCGCCTTTTTAAGAGGATAAATAAGGGTGGCCAAATTCACATGATTCTAGCCAGCATGAAAACGAGGCTGAAATAAAACAATTGTTTTTTCAGGTAAAAATTTTAGTTTTCACGATAAACAGTCTTTGGAACACTGTAATTATCAGAGGAACAAATAAAACTTATTTATCTTATTAAATATTCAATAATGTGTGCCACGTGGTCTATCACGTGACTACAAGGAAACTTACAGACTATGAGAAGCAGTAAGTGGTAGAATATTTCAGTTTAAAAAACTGTAAGTAATAGTCCATGTCAGAGACATGTGCACCCTATCACCCAAACATCCAAAGGTATTCCAACAGTTCAGTGAGGGAGCCTTCACCGCAGGCATTTTCATCCATAGCACTGGATCACGTGCATGAGCAAGCTAACGCCTCGGTTAAAGGAGATGGTGGGGCCTGCGGCCTAACTGAAAGCCCTGGCGCTTTATTGCGATGGATGGTTGCGGGACCTGAGCTTGCAAGAATGACACAAGAGTTTGAAGAATCCATTCATTCTGTCACAAAAGAAGATACATGCCACTACGAGCAAGTACCAGGAGTACAGGTTTTATTTAAGAAGGACATTGCATCCCTGGTGTCTTCATTTGAGGAGGTAGGAAATCTGTTTGAAGAAGACAGCAAAGATCTGTTTGCACTAGACTCCAAAGTTATTGTGGAAAATGCAGTCATCCAAACAGTCGAGAACGTGATAACCATTGGTCAGGAGCAGTACAATACATTTGTCCAAGAGCGATTTCAGAAAAGGACCAAGGAGGTGGCTTCAGTTATAAGCAAGAATAAGCTTCCATTGCTTAAAAGCTCTTTAGAACAGAAATCAGACAAGAAGAAAGTACAAGTTGCAGCTCTAAAGGATGATTGTGCCCTATTCTCCAGACTATACATCGCTTGTCAAAGTCGTGAAGGAAACCTCCAAGAATTCTTTAAAGATGAGAATCATCCGTGGGCCCCATCTCTGGTGCAGGCTAGTTGATTGAGAGAGAGCCAGAAGTCAGATCTTGTAAAGTGCATGGAAAAGAATTCTACACCGACTGCCGAATCTCCCGAAGTGGACATTGCAATACTTGACGGAGCTGTTGTGGTGCAAATGGAATCGCCCGGGGCCGCAAGAACGTATCAAGAGTATTCAGACAATGTTTTCATGCCATACATTATGCAACAGCTTCAACCAGTCAAAAGAGTCGACATTATCTGGGATGTTCATCGACAGGATAGTCTAAAGGCAGCTACCAGAGAGAAGAGGGGCTCTGGTACATGCAGAAGGGTAACATCCTCTTCCCAGATTCTGAAGAACTGGAAGAGTTTCTTACGCGTGAATGAGAACAAAACAGAGCTCTTCCACTTCCTGGCGAAGCAAGTGGAATCTTGTCACGTAGAAGGTAAAGAACTTTGCGCTACATACGAGGAACACGTTTTAAGCTCACCAAGAAGAGATGACATGGAAGACTGTACCCACGAAGAAGCTGATACATGTACACACATCATGCTGCACATCATACATTGCCCGGGATACATTGCTTCGCAGTGTGGATATCGGAGAGTCATGATCAGAACCATTGATACAGATGTTGTGGTTCTTGCAGTTTCCAAGGTGCAAGATATTGTTGTTGATGAGCTTTGGATTGCCTTTGGCACTGGTAAACTTTTCAGGTACCTGGTAATACATGACATTGCTGCTCAGCTTGGACCACAGAAGGCCAAGGCTCTTCCAATGCTGCATGCCCTAACAGGTTGCGACACCGTTTCTTTCTTTTCTGGCAAAGGTAAACGAACAGCATGGGATACCTGGAGTGTCTTCCCTGCAGTAACTGATGTGTTGGCTGACTTATCTTCAGTTCCAGAGACTACATGCCACTGATTGAGAGATTTGTTGTTCTTCTCTTCTCTCTTTGTTGTTCTTCTCATTAACAGTGAATGAAGCTAGATAAGAGCTCTTCTCAGATAAATCAAGGGCTATCGAAAACATTACGCCAACTCAAGCTGCTCTTTTGCAGCACCTAAAGCGTACTGTTTATCAGGCCGGACATGTGTGGGGAAGTGCTTTGATTGCTGAACCACAGATTCCAAGTCCACAAGAATGGGGCTGGAGAAGAGAGGGAAGTGAACGGAAGCCGGTGTGGACAGTTCTGCCACAAGCGCAAGAATCTTGTTATGACCTGATTCACTGCAGGTGCAAGAAAGGATGCACTGGTCAATGCAAATGCTGTAAGGCAAGCCTGAAATGCACAGCCCTGTACAACTGTGGAGGACATTGCCAAGATGATTAATTGCCTATTGGTGAATATAGTGTAAAAGGGTGAATTCTCTTTCTTGCAGTCAGGTGATACATTTGTAGACCATGTGACACACACTGAAAATTGAAGATGCTTTTTAACCCTCTCTTGATTATCAAGGACTGTTTGCTGCAAAAAGTAAAATTTCTACCTGCAAAAACACTGCTGGAGTCACGCGAATTACCGGTAGTATATAGTGTTAAAGTGTAAACTCTCTTTCTCATAGTCACGTGATAGACCATTGACACTGTACATTATTGAAAATGTTATGCAATAAAGATGCTTTTATTACTCTGATTATTACTAAAGACTGTTTATCTTGAAAACTAAAATTTTTACCTGAAAAAAACCATTGTTTTATTTCAGCCTCGTTTTCATGCTGGCTACAATGTAGAATTATGTGAATTTGGCCACGCTCATTTATCCTCTTAAAAAGGCGATTTGTCACTGGCCCTATATCAGAAAATGATCAGTACCTATAATTGCATCATCCTGCTTTACATGTAAGTTTCATGCTTTTATCAAAAAGCGAACGATTTTTGGCTTAACAGCTGGATTATAACAATGATTCGTTCGTCCTCCACCATTTAAGTCCGGTATTTTATATAAAAGTGTAAATGTGTGAAGAACAAAGCAGATGACAATACATGCCATGTATCACTGAACCTGCTTGCAAATATCTAGTATCTGACCATGTATTCTGAACTGAATCTGTTGAGTTCGCACCAACGTGCAATACCAATCAACTCCCTGATTCTTCTGCTATTTTCACGCCTTGGTAGTGCAGACAGATTTACATATAATGATGACAATTAGGAATACTACAGTTATAATTTCAGAGACTGAAGTAATTGTTACAGACAGTAAGCAACATTTGAGGAGTTAGAATACTGAATAGTGAATATACTTGCATGAGAGCATTGTATGATTTATCCTGTTTGGCAGAGGTTTCCTTGATTACCCTCTCTGGCGAGAAGGACAGAAAACCTCAGCACATCTGTTTGATGCTCTGTAACACATGTGCAACATGATGTTGTGTAACATCACTTCCACTCTTCCACCATTGGGCAGGTGATAAAATTTGAAGTGGTTATAGTGGGTTTAAAACTGGTTAACCCATTGACTCCTAAGGGGTTCCCTCTTGATGAGTAAAATCATGTGGGTAAAATACTACCAGTAAGTATGACCGGTTCAGGGGTGAAAGGGTTAAAGTGCTACTATGACAAAATTCACGTCTTTTCTATCTAAGCCATTTTAAGACATAAACATGCAGAAAAAAAATTTTGTTTACTGTTTTCAAAGATCTCTTTTTGTTCCAGAGATATTCAAGTTTTTAAAATATGCAAATAAGTCAAGTGATGACGTCATAAAGTCGATCAAATTTTGATCAAATATTATGAAAAAAGATATCGCAGACAGTTTGTATCAGAAATGCCAGGTTTGTTACCAGTTTTGCTACCATGGCAACATACTGGGTTCCAGACCTCCCTGCTATTAAAAGCTTTGCTGGCTACTTTTGGCGTTCTATTTTGATATTTGTAATTTTACTACACGCACAGTATAATTGTTAACTAGACACTAAGTGACCCAATAGTTTTAAGGTCTTGTTAAAGGTAAATTCGGGCGTCTCGCTCAAATTTCTTGAATCAGTGGGGTGTGAAGTATATTTTTCAACAAATATATAATTAATTTTATATATTCTATATATTCTTAATTTTAAAATTACTTTTCTTTGTTTCCTGCTATAATTTGCATGTGAAAATGATTGATGTCTCGTGTCAATCACACTTGAAAGGATAATGGGTGTCAACTGACAGCCTTCATGCGCAATCTACTTCCTTTAATTATTTATTTTTTTTAACGAATTCGCCAAAGGCAGGTAATATTACAATACGACACAAGGTCCCCTACAAGGTAAATTACCCGACCCAACCCCTAAAAGAAAAAAAGATACAAAGCCACCCACTTACAAACAGCCCTTTTACAAAAAAGACAACTTAATAACAAACAAACTACATAAATAGTGTAAAAAAACAGTAGGAACGTATGAAACGTTTCAACATGTACAACTAGTAAATAATTATGTTCAGACGACGACATTTATGACAAACTAAGTCAAAAACATTAATTTTTTGTAAGTCTTTGATAGAAAAATGACTTAAGTTTCTTCTTAAATGATTCTAGCAAGCTTTCAGATTTAATATACTCTGGAATAGCATTCCACAAATTAGAATTGCATACAAAATATGAGTCACGAAACGGGGAGGTTCTAGCAAAATTATTCTTTAGAAAGAGACCTGACAAGCCACAATGGGAATGCCCAGTACAAAATACAACTAAATCATCAAGATTTAAGTTAATTAAACCAGCCTTACACTTAAAGAAAAAGACAATATCTAAGATAGCCAGTAATTAATAGGCAACAGATTAAGTTTAATTACACGCTCCATATACGAGAGTTCACAGTTTTTACAAATGAAACAAGTTGCTCTTCTTTGAATGTTCTCAACTTCAATCATCAGGGTTGCAGATTGAGAGGCCCAGAGTTGAGAAGTGTAGCCCAGATTCGATCGAACTAACGAGACATAGAGCAGCTTCAGTGCATCTTTGCTGAGGTCTCCAGTGCATTTGAATCCAAGCATTTGATTGGCCTTAGCAACAACAGCAGAGATGTGATCAGACACTTTAAGTTGTTGGTGATGACAACACCAAGGTCCTTAATAAAGCGGTTTGGACGACTTCCAGTTGTGATTCCATAAGGTGATACCATCTGTCTGGGCTATTTCTTTTCCTTGAAATTCTTAGATTTAAGCATTTTCATTCCTTCATGGACCATTCTGAAAGAGCGTTTAGATTGTCTTAGATACCAACAAAGTCACTACTCGTATCTTTTATTACTCTAAGACATTTAGAGTCATCGGCAAGCATCACCAGTTTAGAGTGCATGATTACATTCGGGAGGTCATTGATGTACATTAGAAATAAGGTAGGCCCCAGCAAAGATCCTTGCGGAACACCCGATTTTACAGGATTCCAGTTGGAGTAGGAACCATTATAACATCTCGTTGCATGCGGCGGCTAAGGTAACTTTCAAACCATGCAAATAAAGGGCCACAGATACCAAACCACTTTAACTTTTGTAGCAGCTTTTTGTGACAAGCCGAGTCAAATGCTTTAGCAAAATCTAATAATATCAATCGGTTTCTAATCCAGCATCCAAATGTTTACCAATTTCTTGGTACACGAAAAGAATTTGGGCCACACATTATCTGCCACTTTGGAAGCCATACTGAAGGTTGTAGAGTTGATTCTTGATATGTTTGGTCAATTCATTGGCAACAACATCTTCCTGAATTTTAGATACAACAGGTAGCAGTGAGATTGGTCAGTAGTTGCACACGTCATCATGTTTGTAACGTGCACCAACGCTGATTGGCTCAGCATAATTGGCTTTCAAGTAGTGGGCGGCATTATTCAGCAGACCATGAACTGCATACGAAATCTTTAATCTCGATTTTCTAGGGCTTTATTTTGACGCCAAAATTACAACTTCTCAGACCTCCTGTCCCAATGGGTTTTAAGAGAATTACACTATTGCTTCCAAATGAGGAATTTTTCGTTTGTATTGGGAGACTGATTTTATAGCACTTTTTTTGCCCAAATTAAGTATGAGAGGAGAGTTTCGACTTTGGTGTGTGATATTTCCTTCAATTAGTAACATATCAAAAATTCCTCACACGGTATTGGAGTGCATTCATCTGTGACTAAGATACAGCAAAGTGTGGTTGTTTTCACGATCAAGCGAAGGGGTAGGAGCTTCTGCAGCAGACTCATTTGAGTTTGACGCCCCAAAACTAAAAGGCAATATTGAATATCAAAACACTAAAACGTCATTCAAATAATTCAATCTATTTGCTTTAATGTGATATACAGTTTGACCCTATACAATAAATAGCGACACAACAAATTTCTTTTTTTTCGATGGACACCTCATTTTCCTTTACGGAGAACTTACAGTACAGGCCACCTTGATGTTTCATTTTAATGTTCTGCCATTGGTAACTTAAGATCTTGAGAGAGCTGAATTGAGCAGAAAATGATGTCAAAGACTTGCTACATGTACCAGTAGTTTAAGAATGCAATGCGTGTGTACGCGGTTGAATTAATATGCAGCACAGGAGTTTCGGGCTTTCAGACGTTTAATCTTGTGTTCTGCATACATGTTGCAGTTAATTTCTATTTTCAACTACTTAGTGTTTTTTTAACTAGGTGATTTTATTTCCAACTAGTAAGTTTTTTTTAACTAGGTGATTTTATTTTTAACTAGGTAATATTTTTTTAACTAGGTAAAATTTTCAAAAACTGGGTAAACTATTTTTCTCTGGTGCTATTGAAGGCCAACAAATTTTAGTGATTAAGGTCAAATGCTCAGCTGAGTGATTTGGGTTACTGAGCACTTATTTTGAATGATTGGCTTTTATGGAAGGTTAGGGAGACTGCCTGCATTTTAGGAATTAGGGTTAAGCTTTCAATTTAGTGATTAGGGTTACGCACCATTTTATTTGAAACAGTTAGCATACCAGGAGGCGTATGACAACTGCAGACTGTCTATAAATATTGCTGATATTAAACAGTATTTAAGTCTAAGCACCCATTTGATTAGCACTGATAAGCAGTATTTAAGTCTAAGCAACCATTTTAAAATAGTTAGCTTTCAATAACTGAGTTAGGATTAGTCTGCAGTCAGTGTGCAAGTGTGAGACACTGTCACACTGCATTCCATGCATGGGATTGGCATGTATTTTAGTGATTGGAGTAATCAATTATCTGAAGTGTTTAGTCTAAAACAACCGTTGTCTTGGTCATTGGGTTAAGAATATTGGTCCCTTGATTGTTAGCCCTTCCTCAGAGCTAAACCCTTGTAGGACTACTTTTCGAAATGAAAAAATAGTGATATTTTTTTATGATTCCTTTGGAAATATAACTTGTTTAATACAAGATTGATAAATATTTCTCTCTCAGATTTTCAATTAACAAGAGCAGTATACTACCGGAAAGTAACTGCATTGCAATAATGTTACAATGGTATTATTATTTGGTACTGCTACAATATGAATAAACTTCAATTTTACCTTGAAAGAAAATTTGTTTACTCATTTTGCAAAATGACCTGTTTACATGCTACAGATCTAATCTAGTGGGAGAAATAAGTGATTGGATTTTTCCAAACTTGGTCACTACTCGGGCAGAATGTTTTTTTTTTATATCAGTTACTTTTCCCAAAAGCAACTACTGTTTTTCACACTTGTGTCCTCTGTGAGAAATTCGACTATGTACTTGGGACAAGATTTGAAACAGTTCCCATTTTAGAGCTACTTTCTTGATGTTTGCCGTTGCTGTAAGCCCATTTCTTTTAAGTTATCATCTGATGTTCCCAGTTTGTTAATTGTTTCTGCTCAGATTGATCTTCATTTCCTGACAGGCCGGGTTTCTTCTCTGTTTTTCTTTCAAGAAACATTTGCCCTTCCTGTAAAAATCATCTTTTGAATAACAAGTTATTTGCAAATGTGAATAAATTAAAGTTTGGACCGAGAGTGGCCTGGGATGAATAATAAAATATTTAATT
>NC_090878.1:28133143-28135643 GCF_036669935.1 Montipora foliosa
TCAACTTCCAGAACCAGATGAGAAGTGAGTACATGTTGAAATTAGCCATATTTTTCTGCTGCGGTACAGTAATTTCGAAGATGGTAAGTGAAACATTTTAAACTCTCTTTGTAATTTGCAGAATCAAACTTTTAAGAAGTCCTTTTTCTTTATTCCTTGACTAAACATCATTTACTTCCAGAAATGCAAGAGACAAAATTACATATATGTCATGAGGATTGCAGCAAAGTGAGATGCTTTTGGCGAACAACAAAAAGTTTCCCTTTAAGTCCTGAATTCAACTAAATGTACCAAATAAGCTTAGTTCCTGGGCTTCTGATAGGATGCAGAAAAAATAACGATTACGCGAAATTTTTTGGCCAATACTGCATGCGTGTTAACATGCGTTGATTATGCAGAAATTACACCGGATTTTGCGGAAACTTAAACAATTTATAGAACTAATGTATTTTCAGTCCAATGTATTTACCTGCTTATGGTAACTCAGGACTGGAAATCGCTGCCAATCCAGTCGCATTTGCGCACAGATACCCCAAGCTAACAATGTAATTTGAGCATCACAATCAGTTAAGGATGGTGCCTACTAATTCAAAGGTATTTTTGCCCCCGTTTATGATTATGTGGAAAATGTACCGCACACCAGTGGCTCAGTTGGTTGAGTACCAGGCTGTCACACAGGAGGTCGTGAGTTCAACTGGACCAACACTCAGGGTCTTTAAATAACTGAGGAGAAAGTGCTGCCTTTGTAACTACATCAGTCTGCAAATGGTTAGACTTTCAAGTCTTCTCAGATAAGGACAATAAGCCGAAGGTCCCATCTCACAACCCTATAATGTCTATAATCCTGTGGGACATAAAAGAACCCACGCACTTGTAGCTAAGAGTAGGGCACGTAGTTCCCGGTGTTGTGGTCTGTCTTTTGTTCAGTATCATGGTGTGGAGGGTGAAAAAAGGGGCCACAGTAATTGGCGCAAGCTGTTGTGGCGCTGTAACAGCTTGACTGGCACAGTCTGTAAATCAAAAAAACAAAAATAAATCAAATCATGAAGATCTTAACAAGTGTTATTGAAATCAAAAAAGACAATTCGGGGTAACCATGCATTTTTCAAAGGGCTCTTGAACAGCAAAGGCGGCCTTTGTTGCCTTTCTCCAGATGGCCAGCATGAAACCCCGCCATCTTTGAAGTTGCAATGTTATGCTCAGTGAGGAATGAATCAACGATGAAATGATATATGAAATGGATCATATACAAACTGTGGATATGAAGTCAAGTGAAGCTATGATCCTCGCTATGTTCCTCACGGGAACATTGGAACCCACAAATGACCAGCTCCCAATGTCAGTGGCCTCATAGGTCAGTTGGTTAGAGCGTCGCACCGCTATCGCGAGGTCATGGGTTCAAACCCTGTTGAAGTCCTAAAATTTTCAGGCTTCTTTACGCAATTGCAAAAATTGCGTTCATAAATGCGAGGATGATGGCTTCACTTGATCAAAACTTTTATGCTGAGCAACATTTGCCGCATTCATTTCTAAGGTATATCTGAGGATTACATTACCAAAAATAACACAGGCGGCACATACCTATATAGCGTAAATAAGAGACTGCTCCTCCCACCCCCTACCCCTGAGATGTTACCTTTCTCACGCTTTCTGCCATCTTAAGAAACTGGAATGCCAGTGCTAGCTCCCAGTTCTACTCTTGCCCCATGTGGAGACAGGACCCAAAGTCAACATCAGTCAAATGCACCACTCCCAGGGGACAGATTGTTGTTCAAAAGCCCTTCAATGCCCGTATAATCCCCCACTCTTGTCTGGTACCTGGGGGTGGGGGTGTCAGTTGACGGGTGCATTAATGTAAGGTGTAAATATTGTTACATGTAGGTTGGGGTAATTCTAACTTTATCCCCAATTAGGAAAGGACAAAACACGGATACTGGGTCCGTGGACCAGTTCTATCCCTATTTATTTTGCTAAAAAAGTGTCCCAAAGCATATCAATGAGCTTTTTAACCTTAAACTTCAAACAAACTGTTAAGTGCTCCAGGGAAGAATGGAAGGGGGCCATTTGGATTTTACTTGATCCATGAATGGGATCAAATACACCCACCTACATTCATTTTCCGGTGTGTAAAAAAAATTCAATTCTGCGACACTCTACAGTTCCATCAAGTAAGGCTATGATCCTCACAGTTATGAACACAATTTAAACAATTGGGTAGAGAAGGTTGAAAAATTCAAGACTTCAACAGGGTTTGAACCTGTGACCTCTCAATACTGGTGTGATGCTCTAACCAACTGAGAGCGCTATGAAGCCACTGATGTTGGGAGCTGGTCATTTGTGAGGTCAAATGTTCCCATAATGAATGAATCTATGAACGAAATGATATATGAAGTGAATCACATTTTGAACTGCGGATATGAAGTCAAGTAAGGCTATGATCTTGTACTTGTACATCTTCATTGCCGGGACTTTAAGGTCTTCAGTTCCCACGGCCTGCTCC
>NC_090878.1:28158143-28233143 GCF_036669935.1 Montipora foliosa
TCTGCATAACCTTTCTAAGGTTGGCTGGATGCCTCTAGAGTACTTTTATAAGTTTTGCATCTTAACTATTATAGATAATGCTTATTGTAATTTAGGGTTACGGGAAATTAATTCTTTGGTAACCAAAAACTCTAACAGTGATAACCTAAGGAAATCTTTGAATGTTGTACTCAATAGGCCCAAAACCGAATTGGGTCGTACGTCTTTTGTTCACAGAGCTGCCATAGCATGGAATGCACTACCAGATAATCTTAAAGATTTTCCAAATTCATCTATCTTTAAACATAATTTAAAACAATCCAAGCAAACTATCATGAATATTAATTTCGGGAAGGGAGGTAATGTTATACATAACATGAAACCAGATTTTCACTATTACTAAAAATTTTTAATGGTTTACTTAATTAATGTAAGGTATAAATTGTATCATATTTGTATTTTATATAATTTTAGATTTAATTAGTTTAGGCAGGTCCACATCAGCTGTAAAGTTGCGAAAGTTTTTAACCTGCTTTATCAAATAAAGTTATGTATGTATGTATGTATGTATGTATGTATGTATGTATGTATGTATGTATGTAAATGGCCTATCTCCATATATAACTCAGTTGGAGAGTAAAGAAGGGCGTAGGTTCGACTGCTGCAAAGAAGCACTCGGATTGTTTCCGAGTATTCCCGAGTCACAATTGAAAAAAAAAAATTCATCCCTTTATTGAATCATTTGACAATAAAAAATTGCAACAGAACATTTCTTAAAAACATTCATTGCTGATTCTATATCATTTTGTATGTCATCTGTTCAACGCCGGTGTTGCTGAACACCAAAATTCGGCAATCGGCAAGCATTTTCATGAAGCGCATGGTAGGAGCGATTTGTTGAATGAGAGCCATTTCAAGATTCTGAGAAAGTGTCAAGGCAAATTTGATTGTTTAGTGTTTGAAATACTTTACATCAAGAAATTCAAACCTAATTTGAACTTCCAAACGGACTCCGCACGTGCGAAACTTTTTGTTTAACTTGTAAATTATTCTTATCTCTTATTGTTCGTCTTAGTATTCATAGATCTTAGTTAGTTACGGTAACGTCGAAAGGTCGTCGATTTTTCTTCAACTTTTTAGCTTTTTAGATCTTAGAATGTTTTTAGGAAATGTTCTGCCGCACTTTTTTATTGTCAAATGTTTGTCACTTCTTTTCCGTTTATTGAATCATCCCGGGGTTAACAATTTTCATCCCAGTCATTCATTTCAATGGTGAGAACGCACAGTTTGGACTAGCAGTATGGCGGGATACTGCCTGAACCTAGTTTGTGACCCTCCAAAAGCTCAGTAGCAGTGAGCATCCGAACTAGTAATCGGGAGGTCGTAGGTTCGACTCCTGCAGAGAAGCACTCGGATTTTTTCCGAGTATCCCCGAGGCACTATTGAAAAAACGTCGTCATTTCACTGTGAATATTCATTGCTATCCTACAGCTCAATTCATTCTAACCCTGAAATACTATTCTGAGTAAAATCCGCTAAATACGTACATCGGTATAAAAAAATTGGTTCATCTGAAATTCGTCTCTAAAGAGAGGACCCCAAAACCTACTGTAAAAGGGTGGTCACTGACTTAGATATTGCCTTCAGCCCCTCCCCAGTCTTAAATCCGTTCCCTACGCCGCTGCCTTAAAACACAAAAGTATCAAGTCAATTTAAGTCAGTAAGTTTATTCTTCATGTGTACCCTTACAGTAAGTTTTTTTTTAAACGTTTTATTATTGCTGTATTAAAACATAAATAATTACAAGAACGATACAAACAATAACGTAGTTACTAACGTTTACACTACCCACTCACACTATATCGCTTATTACGAATTTTCATTACATTACATGACATTCACAGTTAGCTAGATCTAATTAAGGGTATAGACCACTTTCATAAATGGCGACCACTTTTACATTCTTTTGTCTTTATGTTAATTAGACCTACTGCCCTCATTTTGAAACAAAAATTCTTTTGAAATTTGCTCGTCGTAGCGAGGCTAGTTAGGCTTATTAGCATTAAAACAAAAGAATATTTTATTTGGTCGCCATTATGAAAGAGGTCTATGGTTGATAATAAAAAACCCATTATAATTTCTACGGATAAATTTACATATCAGTATATGTGCATATAATAATATTACATACCTGCTACTTAGCTGTTGAGGAAAATATTTAGGACGTCATGTTTTGCCATTTTTGTAATGAATAGATTCTTTCTTATTCTTTTTTTTTCGGTTAAAAATTCTTCAGTAAAGATAAAGACGGCTTGAAATTTTTGCAACGGCATAAGTAAATGGTCAGTTTAATTTTCTAAGAATGATTATGCGATTCCACAAACAATTCTCTGGGTTGTTATCCGTCAAGAAGGATGATTACCTCAGCAAGCCTGTAAACTTTCATATTGTAAGTATTTAACCAACAAATAACAGAAAGCAAGGCTGATTAGAAGATTCTCAAGAGTTTTTTCGTGATCTCCACAAAAAGCACATAGCGGAGCGGAAGGAACTAAATTCATTTTATATGGGATTTCATTATTGTAACGAATCCGATTTAGGCGGAATTTTGTACTGAAAGGCTCTCGTTCTGGTGTCAAGAGTGACTCGACCCTGTAGTTGATAAATATTTTTCCAGTCTATAATACCAGAGATCTTATATAAGGAATTAAACTTAGATTGGGCAGTTGGAGGAACCTGGATTCATTTGGCCAGGGATGAAACGATTGACTTAGAAGTTTATCTTACTTATATCAGTTATATCTGCACTAGCTGTCACGGCATTTAAGTCCATTTTGTGTAATTTTATCAATTACTCTTCCCTATTCACATCTACTTGCTATGACACTTAACGTTAACCCAGAAATTGACAAAAATTACTTCTAAACAGCAAAAATCATATCCTGCGAGCAGTCTCCTTTTATGCTCTCTAGCCAGACTCTTTTCGCAGGGTACACAAAATTGAAATCAAAGCTTCGTAACAAAACATGTCTGACATGTTATAAACAACAGAGACAAACTTTGAGAAAAATCTAAGGCTGACGGAATTCAGTTTTCAAAAACCCCAGTTGCAATCAGTCCATTTTAATCTTCTTCAATTATGTCCATCCCTGCCTCCTTTTCTATTTACTTTCCTTCGTTGTTTTTTAAGTAGGTATTTTTACTGGGTTGCCAGTATGGCAATCCCAGTCGGAAAATGCGTAATATTTCTCGGGTTTTATTTTTATTTTTTCTGTATCATGAAAAGTCTTGGCTGCCACTCCCCTGCTAAGTGGTGTCTTTGTGCATAGAGTCTTCGGTGCGTATTTTGTTAGGTTTGTGGGAGCTGGGGTAATGCGTAGATTTCTCTGGTACACACAGGAGAACATTTAATTAATCTGCAATGGCGTCGAAAGTCATTGTAACGCGAATGGCGTTTTAGTGGAACTTTAAACAAAATATACCCTTATGGACCTCAATTGGATAAACAAGACAGGCGGTGAAAAATAGATATCTGGAATCTTAAAAGCGACGAGTAATAGACTTCGACAACAATCTTTCCCCCGTCGAGCCGAAATCAAAGTGAGCTGTATTTCTAATATCTTGCCAATTGGGCTGTTATGTACAACACTGAAACCAAATGAATTCTCTGGTAACTCAGTATGGGTTCAACAAAGACAGAGAAGGAATCTATAAAGTGGATCTGTGATCTCTGTTGTCTGGTCAACTCTGCACAGTCTTCCGGTAACGATTGGAAATTTCACTAATTCAGTGGCGTTCAAAGTCATTGTAACATGAATGGAATCTTTAAAGCGACGAGTAATGGTCTTCGACAATAATTTCATTTTTCGCCGTTGGATATCAAGTGAGCTTTGTTTCTAACATTTTACTAACTTGGTATTATATACAACACTGAAATCAAATGGCAATTTTCTAATGGATTTAACAAACATTGAAGGAATCGAACGCCTTGAATGTATCACAGTGTTTACTGAAGTCGCATCTTAGTTGTCTGGCAATTTACATTATTTGAATGAAACCTTGTTGTCTCTTCTGTGCTTCATTATTTACGGTCAAGGTTCTTTCGAAAAGGGTTTGATGTGAACTTTCAAACATTTATTTAATTGCATATGCTTTGTGACACGGATTGTCAGGAAGAGTTTTTGCTTCTAATAGCAAATATATTGTTTGTTTCAATAAATTTCTCGCTGGAAAAGATTTTTGTGATATTTCCAGCCTTTGTAAATTTTAATATCATGTTGTGTAATTTTCGAGCTTAACAAATTTGCATACCTCGGTTGAAATGTGATACGGGAGGATTTATGTGGTAGTGCTCTGAAAGCAGTGGTGCATAAGTCACGAAAATAAACAGGCCTGTTGGAAGCGTGCTTGAGTTTCAACAAAATGAGCCCCAAAATCAGCGAAAATTGTGACGCAGATGAATAAAGTAGCTGCTATTTCCAAAACGATGGAATTACCTGGTGATAAATAACCTCATCTTAGAGAGTAAATTTTTGACTTTGCAGAAACAATGGTCAACCTCAAGAGTTAGGCGATTGTGTTCTTTGGGTTAAATTCGCACATTTCTTATCAAACTTTATAACAATTGAAAGAAAAAGAAAACGGACAAAAACAAAAGCCTTGTATAATTCACAAAGGCAGAATCCTTTTCCAGCGAAAATTTTATTGAAACAAACAACACATTTGCTCTTAAAGGCGAAAACCTCTTCCTATTTCATTGCGTGCGTGAAGACAAGAAACTCAATTGTGTCAAATTACCAGATACTTCAGGTAAATACTGCTCACTTTGATGTCGTCTCGACGGGCGATAGATTGGTGTCGAAGTCCAGTACTCGTCGCTTTTGAGATTCATGCCTAGTTTATCCAACTGACTTTCCATTATTGAGCTCCATAAGGGTATATTTTGTTTAAGGATCCACTAAAACGCCATTCGCGTTGCATGACTTTCGACGCCATTGCAGGCTAAGTTAATGATTCTACTGTGTCCACCAGAGAAATCTACGCAGTTCCACTACCCTCTCGATCCTAAGAAAATACGCGCAGAAGGCTCTATACACAAAGACACCACTTACCAGGGGAGTGACAGGCCGACACCGACACGGAAAAAAAAAAAAAAAAGAAAAAAAAGAAAACAAACAAACTAAACGCAGACCTCGACTGGGTTTGCCCATAGGCAACCCAGTAATCACTGAACCCAACCAATCAACCATTGATAACTACCCAAGTGTGAGACCTAATTACCTTTCAAAATGTCGCTTAGTTCTTAGATCTTTCTATTATTAATACAACATCTAATTAATCTATGCCCACTAGCATCAGACCACAATATGACGCGCAGAGTGCTTCAGCCGGGATATGTATATATTTTTAGATAGATTAGCCCGCAAACAGTCTTCTTCGATACTCTGAGAGTACAACGTTGCTACAAGTTAAGTTTCTTTATTTTTTATTCTCCTTGGATGCGGCTTGAAAGCCTGATTTCGTAATATGCCTTCTCGCCTTCCTATTATAAACTGACTAAACTACGTTGGTCACTAGTAAAGTGTTTTTGCGTTAGCCTTGAGTTTATTTAATCAAGAATAGCCACTGGTGGTTTTATCGACATGTTCACCGAAAGAGGCAGGTCAATTTCTTTCGTTCCTTTCCACCGGGGCCGCGAGGACTGATGATCGACAAGTCAGTCATTTAAATCTACAGCGGAGCCAGAATTCAGCCAATATTACAAAACGCTGAGTAAAGTGGTCTTAAATTGAGCTGCCTAAACAGGAGTACCCAACGACACAATTTTCAGAATTGATCTGTTATTAACCAAAACGCTTGCTTAGTGGCTGAGAAGACGTTTTTGATTAATATTTAACTTCCGTGGGAAAAAAATATGCGTTCTTCACTACCAGCAAGCTATGAATGTACTAGTAAAAGATGCCAGCCAGGATTTATGTTCATCATCGTTTTCCCAGCCAGTAAACAGATTCTATATCGATTTTCCCAGCAATTTTTATGGGTCCCCGGCTTTTGCCAGCCAAGAGTAGTCTGCGTGATGAATAGCCGTGTGCCTGACAATCCCTTCTTTGCATTTCTTTTGATATATTTACACATTTTAAGTTCTTCGACATGTGTCACTTTACAATTGGTGTTTGACTTGAGGAAAAAGCCTCAAACATTTTGTATTGATTTTTGTTTACTTTATAGAGAATTCAACGGGAAATTGCCGAAATTTAAGCGAGATGCTTTATGTTTAACGCGCAAAAAGATATATTCACCAGCGTAATCCCCACCGGAAAAAGAAGTTTCTATCTTGCCCGCGAAGCCGGGCAGAATCTTTACGTGATGAATAGCCGTGTGCCTGACAATCCCTTCTTTGCATTTCTCTTTATATATTTACACATTTTAAGTTCTTCGACATGTGTCACTTTACAATTGGTGTTTGACTTGAGGAAAAAGGCTCAAACTTTTTGTATTGATTTTTGTTTACTTTAAAGAGAGATCGAACAATAGAATTCAACGGGAAATTGCCGAAATTTAAGCGAGATGCTTTATGTTTAACGCGCAAAAAAAAATATTCACCAGCGTAATCCCCACCGGGAAAAGAACTGTGCCTTTGTCTTGAATATGGTCCTAGGCCAGTTCCTCAAGACCTCAAGTGCAATATTTGTTCCCAATGTGGACTTCTCGTCAGGTGAACAATGATCAAATGCATGGTTGTGCACGCAATCAACAAGCGTGTTCAGTATTCTGGAAAATTTCTCTGCCAGTTCAGCTTCTTGGAACGATCCGTGAAATTTCAGGATAAGTGGTGGACGTAAACATTTGACGATAAACTTTCATTTTTCTCTTCTAACCGTTTATACCCATCCGGTTGAATTCCAAGATGGTTGCTATCCAATTTACATCCTGAACAAATGGGAATGATAGCGAAATTAACGTAATTGTAATAACGAAAAGTTATATTTAAACAGATATTTTTTGCCTCTCTTTTTTCTAGCTATGTCTATTTAAATAAAAGAAACGTGTATTTTTGAAGTTCGGGTTATAGACAAAATGTAGATTGAAGTGATCATCGCACTTAAATGGATAATTAAAGCAATAGTCTCTTCAGTAGACACCTGCATAGATTGTCCAGTTAAGTGCGACGATCACTGCTAGTCCTTTCACGAGAACACATGAGCTCAACAAATTGACCTGATCCCAACTCAGTAGCTTCATAGCTCAGTTTGGAAGAGCATTGCACCGGCATCGCAGAGATCATGGGTTAGAATCCCGTTGGAGACACCTGAATCTTTCAGGTGTCTATATATTGAGAATTGCTGAAATAGTCCAGTTACTGTCATGTTACTGCGCCTTTCAATAACATGCGGACTCTTAAATTCAAATGAATGAAGGGGGTAGTTTCTAAAGAAACTGTGGTGCTGCGTCGGTGGGGAATAGTATACAAAAATTGGTTTTATCAACGGAGTTGATAACGTAAATTGGCCACCGTAAAGAGATTCTAAAAGCTGACGTTTCGAGAGTTAGCCCTTCGTCAGAGCACATTCCATTCGCTCTGACAAAGGGCGTTTTTTGCTATCGTCAATCAAATGTTCGGCCTTTTCTTGCCTTTTCGCGTACTTCTAAACGTCGGAATTGATCCAAACTTTCCACACAGAAAAGTTTCTTTTCGCTTTCCGGCGGAAAAAAAAATAGTTTTGCAACGCTTAGCGCAATCATTTACCATATAAGGTCAAACTAAGATATATGAGCTGATAACCGAGATTGAGTGAACCAATCAGAGCACACGAAATGCATTATCCGAGGTTGAGAATTTAATAATTAACAATTATTCCATGAGCGCGCGTTGGATATGAGATGGTAAATAGCCAACGAGGCGCGTAGCGCCGAGTTGGCTATAACCAGTCTCATATCCAACAAGCGCGAATGGAATAATTGTTTTATTAAATTCCTTTAAACTCCAAAAGTTTAGAAAGTACGAAATACGCGCGAAAAAAGCGAGCAAATCCGAGCGAAATCCAAAAAAATTGATGAGAACCGATGCGA
Organism: Montipora foliosa; assembly: GCF_036669935.1. NCBI lineage: Eukaryota > Metazoa > Cnidaria > Anthozoa > Scleractinia > Acroporidae > Montipora > Montipora foliosa. Next base: position 28,166,193 of record NC_090878.1, read on the forward strand.
TGTCGTGTAACACCTTGTGGTCAGACAGACGCAGGCTCGTCACAAAAACATTTCTTACCTTTTCGCGTACTTCTAAACGTCGGAATTTAACCCAGCTGTCCAGAAAAACTTTTTTTTTTTTGCTTTCTTCAGAGAGAAATTTCGCTTTCCGGCGAAAAAACTTTTAGCTTGGCAACACTTAGATCAATCATTTACCATATAAGGTCAAACCAAGGTATATGAGCTGATAACCGAGATTGAGTGAACCAATCAGAGCACGAGAATTGCATTATCCCAGGTTGAGAATTTAATAATATTGGTTAAAAAAGGAAAAATACTCGTGCTGCACGTGCAACACAAATTTCCGTGTATTTCTCTGCAGTACTCCACGAAACAACAACGTGAAATCACCATGTTTTTATAGGTTTTGAAGACAACGTGAGCATATAACAAAGAAACATTCATTTTCTGTTTTGAATTCAAAACCGTTCGTACCCACCCAGTTACAGGATAGTGCGCCTGCATTGTACAAGGTGAACAAGACGAAATAATCGCGAAATACTTGCGATAGCGCTAAGTTATATTTTGGACTAACGCTTTCGTTGCCGTAGCCGTCGTCTTCGCTTAAACTCCCTAATATCTTAAATTGTCCGGATAAGTGCGAAGATAACTTCTACGTTTGATTTGTTTATGCATATTTAACTGCAAACATCATTTACAGTGCAACTCGCCTTACCGTGGCCACCCAAAAAACTTTCACATTTGACAATTACATGTAAATACGTCAACTCAACAACCCACGCAACGATGTTCAACTTACAATTGAGCGAACTTTGCAAGTAGGCGGGATTGTCAATCAAATTCACACATCCTGATTGGCGGACAATTCGTAAAAAAACTGTTAGGTGGCCACGGTAAGGCACGTCGCACTGTAAGTGTAGCAATAAAAAAGGTTCACTCCATATTCTGAATACACTTATATATACCTCGATTGTGATCGAGATATATCTTTCAGCTGAATCGCTCAGCTTTTGTCGGTCTTTTAAAAAACTCCTTAATAATTCATGAGCAAATGAGCTTATCTAATCAGGTTACCGATAAAACATCACGTTAAGAAGCTTCAAAGACCGATAAAAAAACACTCCTCATAAGAAATCTTTATGTAAAGCATACTATAATGGCATGGCATGGCATAGCTTGTTTTTCTTATATGCTAATATTGTCCCCTCAGAATGGACTCCAGAGGGACGCGCTTTTGGAAGAATGTCTTTGAAGCCGTTCAATGAATTCGCAGGTTGTTTTTTATGTAATGTTTAATAAATGAGCAGGAGTGTTTTATCAAGTTTAAAACACGAGGCGCAGCCGAGTGTTTAAGGACTTCATAAAACATGAATTGCAAATTTATTGAACGGCTTCAAAAGCTTTACTGTACATATATCCATTCTAATAGTAATATTTTTTATCAGATAGAAAGACACTCATTAAACATTGATTTCTTTTGAATTTCCTTCATGAATTATTAATGAGTTTTTGAACCGGTCTAAAACTATCCGGCTTGGCCTCGATAAAACACTCCTACTCTTTTATTAAACTGAACTTTGAATGGGAGTGGTTACACAACGCTAAGCTCTGTAACCACTCTTTCATGAAATGTGGTTTTAGACAGCTCTCTGAATTCAGTATCAGCCTTCAAGCACAGTCTTAAACGAGAACTTCTTAAAAGATGTATGATCCAATTTTATTTTGCCTCAGTATAGGATTATTGTCTTTGAAACGCCCTCTTTGAAAGTCCATGAAGGATGTATGTATGTTGTTTAACTAACCAAAATATTGCTTTCTAATGAAAACTGCAAACCAAATGCTCTTTAAAAAAGTAAATATTTCTCTGATATGCGAAATCCCTGGGGGGCTAGACAGACCTGGCCGAAAATGCATTGAAGACTTAGGAAACAGATCTTTCAGTAATAGCCTGAATAGTTATTGTAAGCTAAGCACATATTAAACAAACACTCTCCTCGCACATGATGTACACGATGTTAGGAAGCCAAAACCCAATTGTACAAGAGCCTAAGACTGGACTAATTGCTAGTTGCAACCGTCAACAGATTTATTCTCTATTTTCTTTTCGCTTTTGGATGGGGCCTAAAGCGAAGGGAAAGGTCCTGCGAACGTAGTTGCTTAATCAAGTTTTCTGTAAGTCCTAGATAAAACAGTTGAGCATAATTGAAATAATAATTTGAATAAAAGACATTTTTTTATGAGCAAGCTCTGAAACTGTAAACATATATCGCATATAAATACAAAGAGGGATCCAGTTTAAGAAAATGTTAAATAACTAATGAATTGATTAAATTGAAATAACACATTTTTGAATTACTACTAAAAGGTAATGTCACAAAATGACAATTGCTCACGTGAAGAACGTTGTCAAGACAGAAACGAAACGATAGATAAAAGCAATGATCGCGCAACAAAATTTCTTTTAAGAAAAAGTTAAAATGATGTCAACGATAAAAAATAAGTAAATAAATTGATTGATAAATAAGAGTTTAGGACACATGGAAACTCACACATTTCTAGAAAGGAATGGATTCGCGATACTTTCATAAGCCCGTCAAAGTTACCAAAAGAGAGAGTTTTTTAAAGTTAAATTTTCACCTTCATCCTCATGCCCCAATCCACTTTTTACTTTGGTGACAGTATGTCTGCATTAGAGAAAAGGAGTTTTTGAGCAAAAATTGTGAAGGCCTTCTACAGACTAAGTAAATATTAGTAGTAATTTATTTTGTAACATTTAGACAAACGGGGGTTGAAAAAACATGCTACGAAGTGCCCTTAATTGAAGCCCCCTTCATTGATGGTACTGAAATAAATTCAGCTTCAGCAGTGAAGCTCTTCCAGAATAGCCAAGTCAGGCCCGTGTTCAGATTAAAGTCCATCTTTCACCTTTGCGGAAGGTAAGAGCCTTAGAAAGTTTTTTTTTTCTCATCTATACTTGAGCTTAGGTTATAGTTAAAGCTGGTTAAAAGGACTTAATATTGTAAAAGATGACAAATATGAAAAGAAAATGATCTTTGCTCTCAATTTATCGCACCTTGATAACCAAAGCTTACTGACCGAGGGTTGCAAAAATAAGCGAAAAGGGACAGAAATTTCCGCGCTATAATATAATTATCCGTGTATGGGAGACATGGTGGCACACCTCAAACAGTTCGATGTAACATGATAAGTAGGTTTAGCTGTTTACTAGATAATTTGTAACAATGCATGTTGCGTTTTTGTCATCTGAACTGGTGGGTTTTTATTCTCTTTAATCATGTTAATAGCCGATAAGAGGCCGTTATGGCCTGTAGTGAAAAAGGCTGCGTTAGAATGCATAAGGTCACCTAAGCCAGAACGGCTAAAAGTCAGGGACTTTGCCGAGTGCGCTGCAAATTGTACATGTATATATTTATGTTAATTCTTATTCCAGTAAAGGACCAATCGACCCTTAAATGACGATGAACTGTGATATAAAGTAGCCTTAATCTTTTTTTTTAATACGCGTGTCCATAATATGATTGTCTCTGAGTCACAAAGAAGTGTTGTTTCCTGTATTGCACATCGCTTAAAGCTCCTTCAGCCAGTAGCGGTTTACAGTAAGCTTACCGTAAAATTAACTGCATTCCAGGGAAGACGAGCGGGAAACTGTATATTGGCAACATCCTTTGATGTACCATTGTTTTCAACAGTTCTCTCACTACCGTGCTAAACTATAGTGATTTTCCCCGTTTCAAGCCTTAGTGTGAAACAATGTTGCATTTGTTTCTTCGAATAATTTCCGCTGAAATGATGTCTCTTGCGCTATGCAACATTTTAGCGGCTTCCTTTTCTTCCACTCTTTCCTCTTGTTTGATATCTCCTCGTTAGAGTTTTCACATGTGTAGATGATTTTCTTCCAAATTCGATCCCCCAAACAACCCTGTAATAATTGTTTACGGATTTGACGTCTCGTTCAGCGCCATCAAAAGAGAACGCACAGTTCACTGAGGATCATATTCTCAAGAGTTCTCTGGGTCGTTTCCAATAAAATTGGAAAATTAAACGAGACTTACCTGTAAGTCGTGGTTTGATTGAGATTCTACCTCGCATTTGCATACAATCGGAGGTCACGCGAGACTTCAAAGCTAGAAGCCACATAAAACTCAAGCAGTTGATATTCAAATGGCACACTGATCATTTAATGGTTATTCTAACCAAGAGTACCACACATGTATGGCATGCCATGTAACTTTATAACAACAACTCACTCACAACCTCTGTAGTGGACACGTACTAGAGATTAGTACATACAAATTAAAGAGGTAGTTATTTTAAGCTAGTACTACTGAGAACAGCCTCTGCAAAGTTATTGTCACTTCTAATTGGACGGTCATAAAACTTAGCAAAAGTTGAGTCAGAACGTGTTCATGATCTCTTGAATGGGAACATTAGCAGCTTTAGCTGCAGAGGTGGCTGCACCCCTAGTACTATGGGGTTTGAAAACTGTGGTATCAATTCCTACAGATTTCATGGTTTGTTTAATCCACCGTGAGATGGTGTCTTTAGAGGCTGGTCCATGTGGTGCTCTATAATAAATCAGCAGTTGCTTTGTTCCCTTCCTAAGAGGGGCAGTCCTCTTGATATAAGCTTCTAATAACTCAACAACACAAAGTCTTTTGTCCAAGGTGAAACTCCGAAAGAGAACAGGAAATAAATGTCTATTCTGGCCCCCCTTAGCACTGGTTTGTTTCAACAGAGATGATATGTAGAATGTATATTTTCCAGGTGATATGCACATTTCCTCCAGTGAGAGTTTCTGTAAAGTCTGGGTTCTCTGTGCTGACAGAAGGGCGATTAGCATGAGTAGTTTAAGGGTGAGCTGTTTTTTAAAACAGCTCACCCTTAAACTGCTCAAAAAACTCACAAAACGTTTCCAGCTGTTGATAGTATGTCATTAAAATGACATACTATCAACAGCTGGAAAAGTTTTGAGTTAGTTGAGTACAATCTGGGGATTCCATGTTTCGGTGTAGCGTGGTAAGGCCGGTTTTTGATTGAACAGGCCAGACATAAATCTTGATACTGAAGGATGTTCACCCACTTTTATACCGTCTACTGTGATAAAGGACGACAGGGCGCTTCGTGCAGTTGCTACAGCGCTGTATCCCACAATTTTAGATTGGTGCGTAAGGAAGTCCAGGACTTGTTGTAGTGTTGGGTGTATGTAGCTTTGTGGAGGTATCCTTACAGAACTTAAGCCAGGCGGTCACATAAGTCTGGTATTGCTTTCGTGTCCCTAGTACGCCATGAGTCCAGAATTATGTTTAGAGGTTCTCCCTCAACACCTTGAGCTACTAAGGAAGCCCTGACACAAGACAGCCATGAAGTTGAAGTTTGGGGTACAATAAATGAACTTCCTTGTGGTGGTATGGAAGTGTGAAGGTTGATTTTAGCGTCTTGATATCCAATGGTTGAGATTTCAGCAACTGCAGGAGATGTGGATACCAGAACTGGGTTGGCCAATAAGGGATCACCAGTATTGCTGTGGTATTGCTTTCTTGGATGTATTGTAAAACTTTGCCTGTGAGACTGAAAGGAGGAAAGCAGTATATGAGCTTATACCTTGACCAGTCTAGTGTGAAAGTATCAATGGCTATTGCACCAGGATCTGGTTTCCACGCTACATATTGGGATACTTTATAATTTAGCCTTGACGCAAACATGTCTATGTGAGGCTCACCCCACTTTGCCGTAAGTTCATTAAAGACAGAAAGGGCCAAAGACCATTCAGTGTTACTGTTGTGAAAAACGCGGCTAGCCCTGTCCGCCTCTGCATTTAGTTTGCCTGGCAAATATTGACAATGTTAGGTGCCTAGCCATGCACCACATAATTATTTCTCTATTTATCTCATTGCAACTCTAGATTTCGTACCACCCATATTGCAGATGTAGGAGACAGCAGTTGTGTTGTCACAAAGCAATTTTATGTGGCAACATTGCATATGGTTGCAAAGGGACTGTAGAACTAACAGAATGGCCTTCAGCTCCAAGTAATTTATGTGGAATTTGGATTCCTGGTATGACCATCTACCACCAGTCACATTTGGTGTACCTTCTATCACCCCTCCCTAACCTTTCAGTGAGCTGTCTGTCATGAGTGTGATATCAAGGGGTAGTGGAGTAAGAGCTTTTGGGTATTGTTCAACATTAGAAATCCACCATAGCAGGTCCTGCTTGGACAGGGGAGAAAGAGTCAGTTTCCCCTCAAGGTCCCAACCATTACATTTCAAGGCATTAGTTTTGTCATTTTGTCATTTTCTGGTAAGGGATGCAAACCTCGCATAAAAAAGTACTTTTATGGAGCTGGCTAAACTGCGGGAATTTGTCTCCTTCAAAGGTGACAGTCACATCCTTCCCTGCCAGCTGGCCAACCTTCACTGGAGGGAACGATGCGGCCACAAGTGCTCTAAGCTGGCAGTCGTAGAAGCTGGCCGTGCTCTTACTACGCTTCTGGATGGACATTCGTTCCATATCCATTGAATTGCTGTTTTCGAAAATCGCTTCCAGGTACTCCTTAAAACTCTTCGGCTTTCCTGGTAGATTGCTCGGCAACAAGCGATTGACTTTTTTGTGAAAACGTTGAAATAATGCTTCTTTTTCCACATCATCACTTCGAGAATCGTCTCCAAAGGGGGGTGAGTCTGATCGTTGGACTGCATCACTTTTATTTGAGGGATTCAACATCAAACTACTGTCCACTTCTTCATTACTTGTTATAGACTCCGCAATACTTACGCTTTCGAATTCCCCTATGCTTTTAATACTGTCATGATTATCATTATGCGAAAAATGTAGAATTTCGTCTTCGTAGAAATGCGACCGCTCTGTGACTAGATCATCCTCCAAAATGGTGTTGTTGTCATCGTCACCGTCGCTATCTTTGCCGGTTACTAATTTTTGATCATTGTACACGAATTCAAGTACAGGTTGTTTCTCAGGGGAACAAGTGATCGTTTTCGTACCATAGCATACATTTCCTTTGCCGTCACATTACTGGGAACCTGGAACACTCTCGCCACCAGTCTCCGCTGTAATTTCGCTAATAGCACCCAATTGCTCTGCTTGAAAACATTCTTCGGCGTTGTTTCTGACCTCAGTCATATTGGAGGTTGGTCGTTCGATGATCTTGATACCGATGTAAGATTTCTTCTTTTTCTTCGGTAAAGACACTGTAGTGAGGTGCCCTTTGCCGACGACATGACGTCCAAACAAGGAGAAGAAAAGCTCACGGTGTTGCTCCAACAGAACCATTTTTATAAATCCTCGGAAACTTTGCCACAGACATTCTTTATCAACGGCATCAGTTGAAGAGCCTGGGGCTAAATTGCAATTGGCACAATTTACAACTGTTTCGCTGTTCACTTGGGCTAGACACTTCAAAAGAAACCCAAAAGAAAAGAAAATTTTTTTCTAACGACATTCACACTGTCAATTTTTTTTACGGCTGTTCCAAAGTGAGAGAAAAATATATCCTTCTGGTCGTTTGGAATCATAGGAAAACTGTTACAGAATGCTTGCCAGATTTCATCTTTTTTGAAGTAATGCTTATTACTCCCGTTGTCTTGTAAAGGAGACACGTTCTCTTTTACCCACTTTTCAACAAGCATCGCTGTCAATACCATCTGATTAACAATGAAAAACGACACGTTACTTGAATAAAGTAATACCCATTGTATAGACTGCTGGCAGTTTGTTTTTCTCGGACATACCACCCTTGTCTCGCCTTCTTCTCTACACGGCCAACGCCATACCGTCCTTTCGAGTTCGCGATGACTAAGCGCTCGTCCTAGTGACCCTTAGAGAAAAAAACTGGCTGCCAGCAGACTACCCATTATACGCAGGTTAAAATTTTAAACGTAGATGATGTTTAGAGACCTCCGCGTAGGGGTCTTCACCACCATCGCCAGAGTCAGTTGTAAGAGTTGCGTATTGTGTTAAGCAATATTTGTGAAGAAAAAAAAACTTCCTGCTCTTAATGGTGTCTTATAACTGGTTTTCTACGGTTGCCTCGATACAGCTCTTGTACCCCGACAAAATTCGTATTGCTGCAGTATCAAATTTGTTCATTCAGTAAACAGCAAACAGCAATTCCATGTTTTGAGTTTCTATTACGAGGCACAAACCAATGTGTCTATCATTTCGATCACTCTTAGGAGAATCTGCATATGTTAAAACAAATTTCTCTAAAGATAGCAAAAATTAAATGCATACCTTGAGTATCCCTATTGCTGTTTCAAAAATACCCACCCACCACTCGCTTTTGAATACCTAAAAAAGAAATATTCACCAGTGTTAGGTTCATGTGTTAGGCAATGGTTGACTTCAGAACAATGCTGTTGAAATCAGACACATCAATAAATACTTGATGTAAAACGCAACTTCAACTAAATATCATTGTTTAATACTAGAATGCAATCCGTCAAAAGCAAAACTGTACTATGAAAACTAAAAAAAAAAACGTGGTGGAGAGCATCGTGAAGTGCTTTGATGTGAAAAAAGAATTACATATGTAAATTGCCAACAACTTTTCTTCAAACACAACTGAGAAACGGACACAGGGCTAACAAACGGCAATTATTATTTCACACTGGCGATTTGTTTATCTCAAATTCTCCGACGATAGTCTAAAAAACATTCAGCGAAACTGAATAATACAAATCGCAATTATTGTGTCTCTCACTGGAGGTGTGGTCGTCAAGACCGGATGCAAGCAGGGCTCACATTAGTTGGCGTCGACAACCACGGCAACGAGGACAAAATAATTAGACAATTTGTACATTGCAGTCCTGCATCTCGAATTATCTGGCAACGTCTAAGAAAAGAGCATTTCGACTTCTAATTGATGAGCGAAACTGAATAATATAAATCGCAATTATTGTGTCTCTCACTGGAGGTGTGGTCGTCAAGACCGGATGCAAGCAGGGCTCACATTAGTTGGCGTCGGCAACCACGGCAACGAGGACAAAATAATTAGGCAATTTGTACATTGCAGTCCTGCATCTCGAATTATCTGGCAATGTCTAAGAAAAGAGCGAATAGAGTTATTTCACTTCAGTAAGTGCGAAGCTTATTTCTTCATTTCATTTATAATCCGTAATTTATCTTCGAACTTGCCGGATCACTTTCAGTAACATGGTTGACGGAAGGAAATTCTGCGTGATCTTGTCTATCATTAAAAAACACCGAGCTTAGGTCCACAGGTGGTCACTGTAAGTTCAAACGGAACTGGTAGAAAGTCTCGCAGCAAAGTAGCCGGGACGAGTTCAATTGATAGCAAATCGTTTCAATTGACATACATTCTTTTTTTTTGTATAAGTACGTCTAATTTTGGAGCTTAGACTGAAATTTGTTATATCTCCTTAATTAATGCGGACGTGACCAGGAAACCCATCAAAGAGCTTGCTTATTATCAAGTTGCTTGTCACATACTTTGCGCGACTTGCTCTGATGCCACGTGCAAGATGTCGCGCCAACCAACTCTGGCTAAATTTGGTTAATCTTAGCTTCAACGTTCTTATAAGAAAGGTTGTTAAAAAAAAACAGAGTGTATCAAAAGTAATTGTTATACACACTGATTAATCACTACAAACGTCATCCCATTCTTGCTGTGACACCTTGAACAGCGGCCAAGACATATAAAACCTGTAAACAAAACATCTGACTGCTCAAAATATAAGATTAATGCTTCAGACCTGGTAATAAGTCTTCCCAAAACCTTCGATTATTTTGATAAGCGGTGTAGGTGCTGATGTCGAAAACCGTGGAGATTGTCAATAAAGCAATTTACAGAACTGTGGATTGTTCCGCAGATCCATGTCGAGAAGAATTGAGGAATTTTTCATGTTTTAATTGACCAGTGTAACTCACACTAAAAGCGTCACATTTCTTTGAACGTTTCTGGAAATGTCTGTCTGCGACAGTCCAATTCACAATTTGCGACATACACTGTTTATTGAACCCGACAAAAAACGTCTACACTGTAGGGTCGTCGGAAATAATTTCCTTCATTTATCTCTTCGTTTTGCTCATTTACAGCTAATTCCTAATTATTGAGGGTAGCAAGAAGTGCAGAGAGACATCTCCGTGATAATTCGTCTTCGTTAGTCTTCATTCAAGGGATCGTTTAGCCATCACAAGCGCATGTCGTACGGATCTTCCTTTCCTGTATGTGACAACGGGATTATTTTAACTCATTATTGCCCAGAACAGCGGTTAATTCTCCATTGAGTTATGGGTAGTGATTCGATCAAACCAGGAACCAGATGCAAATGTAATTATGTAGCACACTGACAATGGAACAAGCAAGCAACTTGTGGTTACCACTCGCTGAGCGACCTGAAAAAGCATTCGTTAAACACGGCCACAGGGTTTTAAAATTGAAACCAACCCTTTGTATCAATCGCCGACTGTGCATTCAAACAAACAAAACTTTTCCTTCCGATCTTATTTTGGATGCGAGATGTTTCTTGAAGTGCACTCTGGTCAGTTTCATTGTTGACAGTTTTAATTAATTTTCATTTCCGACGGCAAAATCAATCAGAGCGGTACCCTGGGAGAAGAGGAATGTTTTACCCAAGAAAATTCAGCAAACAGCTGGCGAGCGAGAGAAGCGCTGAGGACGAAAATAAAAGTAACCTCTTTCGGACTCTACTTGCAAAAACACAAACACGCTTTTTCTGTTTTTTGAAATCCCTTTTTTTTTCGGGGGAAGTAAGTAGCGGCGCATGCTGTGAAAATTATCACATACGTTTCGCATGCAATAAGCAGGGGCACCCAACGAATCTGTTCCTCACATTATCTGTTCCCCAGAGGAATCTTGCTGGCTGGTAAAAATACAGGTGTTTCGATGAGCTGGCTGGGAAATTTTGTTATTGATAGAGGTTTTGCCTGGGAATTACTGACTTTTTCTAGTATTTCAACCCGAGCTGGCTGTAGAAACTCTGAAGACTGAGGACGACTACAAAATAAAATAAAATAAAAAAAAAAGAACCCCTTCCCTCTCCCAGAGAGTAGTCACAAACATACGAGGGCTTGTTAGAGTGATTGTGCTTGTGGAAAAAACCTGTTTTGTCCCGGTTTTGTCGCTTTTGTTCGGTCGTTTTGGATCGAGGGATTTGAAAGCGCGCAGAATTCCTGGCTGGGAAATAAATTTGATCAGCTGGCTAGGAAACCAACCAATTTTGTCTAGCTGGCTGGGAAATTTCTTAATTGTGTGTCTTGCTGGGAAAAAGGAACAGATAATGTTTTCCCAGCAACACTGAAAAACACCTGAAAATGCCTTAATAACATTTATTTTCATTAACTGGGGTATAATAACACATTTTACAACAAATTGGTCGTTGGGTGCCCCTGAATAAGAACAGAACGAGTGAGCCGTTTTTATCCTCATGTTCAACGATACAGTTGAGCATACTCAGACGATCGAGCCAAAATGCAATATTCACCTGAGCATGTTCAAGTAAATATCAAGGAAGAAGTAAACGCCATCCCTGGCAAAAGAGTAAGACCAGTTGGTATGTGTTTTTATGGCGCCGGACAGGACCTTGTCAGGGGAAAGACGTACAAGTTGGAACGAAATCCTCGTAATTTCAGAGACTCAAAGTGTATTGAGGTGAAACAGGGCAATTAAGTCAGAGCAACACTTAATGCCAGTAACTCCCTCCTGCTCGTGCCACTAACGGATAGCAACACTGTCTGGGATACCAAATGGTAATAAACGATAAACACATTGTAAAGATATTCCGACTCATGATTCAAATTTACCTACAACGAGACTTGTGCATTGATGGATTTTTGTTCCATTCTAATTTAACTATGTATTGGAAGAGTCGAAATGGAGTTGAGGGGATTCCAGAAGACCCGCAAAGGCTGATAAGATACAAATTCAGTGCATGGCGAAGGCAACAGATGTCCACCGCGTAGAAGAGAAATTGAACTGCTATATTCAGTAGAACGGAATTTCACGCTGATTTTCTCAATTCTTAAATCTTCCTATTGGGCTAAGACCTTCTCTACCCTAAAAAAAACTAATAAAAACAAACACCTTTGAATTTAGCTATTATCTGTACACGAAGATGGTTAAGGGTTTTCCCAGGTCCGAGTGAACGACCTTTTGAGCAGATGAAGTACTAAGATATCGTGCCGTTCCTTCGGTAAACCTAAAAAAAGTCATACCTCTTATGGGCAGGGAAGTTATATATGAGGTGCATGCGTGAAATAATTCAAGGGACAGAATTTCTTTCTTCCTTCTTGACCGTCAAAATGTGCGAAGACACAAGGGACTCTTTTTCCCTGGTTGTGAATCGCTAATTGGTTTGTCATTGAAGAAATGTACTGCTTTTAATTTTGCGGCAACGCAAAATCCAAAAATCTTAGACTGTTGACACTCATGAACAGATATTTCAACCAAGTTTCGCGTTGAATGTCCCTCATTGCGTTCTAGTTTATTTTCATTCCGACAATGTAAGTAATCAGGTTTCCTTTTGCAAGAGCACATTTTTTCAAAAATTCGATTAGTGCTTATATTTTTTGCACAGTCAGTGCTGTAAAGTTTAAGAGAGAAATCATATGTCGTGCAAAATATCGCTTAAAGGAATCTAAAAAATCTTAAAAAAGTCTTCCCGGAATGACTGCAAAGTTTGTGTGGTCATCAAATCATAACAAAGATCAACCAGATCACGTACATAGGAAATGTATCGCCGTCTAACGGAATGAGCTGTACAATTAAACTTTTTTAAAACCTAAATACCCGAAAAGAAGTCGCGGGCACCGTGGCTATTTATGCGGTATCGCTCTAACACCGCGGTCTCCTAGCTGTTTTAAAATAACTTCATATAGAATTTATGCAGTCTGGAAGATGCTACCTAATGCCAAGCAATCGTTTTTAAATACCCCTGTACAGACTGATTGTGGCCATCAGCACTAATGCCAGGTCAACCAAATTGCAATACAACAATTAGTCATAGCATCGTGTTAAGACGTAAAACATTGTTGAATTCATCATACCTTCGTCCTGTCTATGAGCAGGGTTTGACAGTTTCCAGAAAAGGTCGAAGGCGTTTCAAGGTGCTGCGAAATAAATAAAATAAGCAGGTGACGGAAATTTAGGACATCGAGATACTTGTATCTCCAGATGAATTTGAATTAACAAATACACGCAGCTCTCGTCCTTTCGGACTTGGAATTTAGTATTTTACAACCTAAAAATTTAAAATTTATAATACTCAATCAAAAGGGCTAGCCCATTTAAAATCACATTGAATTGAATATCATACTGAATGATTTCTACAGCATCATCACATGAAGCAATCCACAGGTTTTGCAACGCCAATTTAGAAACCTTCCAAAACACGTCTACAACCAGGTTTACCGGAGGATAATTTTAGCGTTTGATTCTGACGTTTAACGTAACATTTGCTTACCTCTAGATTGTTCGCCACAGTCGACTGATTGGAAAATACGTCCAACTGACACCGCCTAATGTCCTTGGCTTTTTGGGCCTACATATGTCGGGTCAATGTTTTTAACAAAAAAAGGCGTGAAAGTACAAAGTTCTATATTGCCAGGAACTCGTAGCGCGAGTTATGCTTTGCGGTATCGCACAGACAAATTAATACTGTCTTGCTGATGGAAATCTTGTGACATCGAAGTTCGGTGTGACGGCAGGCGTTAACATGTGTGAAATCTGGTTGCCAGGACAACTCGGGACGTTTTTTACCAGCCAGAGCCATTGTTAGTGAATATATTCCGAGCAAGAAAAAGGCGTTTTAAAAATTCCCAGCAAGTTAAATATAAAAGGTTTGACTTCCCAGCCAGCTCGATTTTTGCTTGCAGAGCGGTTTTTTTGTGGAGCGGCCCCGTTGTGTACTCCTGCCTAACGTTCTCCTAGATATAACAGCTTTAACTTTGGTTAAACACTGGATCAATTAAGGCGTGATCAATACACAGCTGAAACAGTGAGACGCGAGTATAGTCTCCTTGAGTATTACGTATGATAGGCTGTCAGTTCTCGGGACAAACAGATTGCTCCTCACTCGATCTTTTCTAGATCCTTGTATTTGTCTAACTGAAGGCCTCTGACACGTTTTCAAAATATGCAAATAGTTTACGGTTATAAACAGGCACGTCACTTTTTGGGATATCTCCAAAAATGGACGCTAATAAGATGCATGAACTGTAGGATAGACATCACAAGGTGTCCCCAACCCTCAATGTTTACTAAAAAACAAATAATTATCGCAAACATGAGGTTATATATAAATGGCAAAAAGGTCTGTCTTATATAAAGTGCCCAAATACAGGGTTAACTGCATTTCTGGACATAAATGGACACTCTGTCACTCTCGATCCACAGAACCAAAGATGGCTTTAAAGGAAACAGTGTTCATCATGTTCTTTATCCTGTCGCCGATCGTAGCGGATCTTGGGGAAGAACTGCAGGAGGAGATAGACAAGATTAAACAAGTGATTAATGAACAGGTTCTAAAGGCGCTGGATGATCTGTCAACAAAGGATGGAAAGTGCATAGGTACGAGAATTGTAGTTATAACAAGTTAAAAACATAAAATAATAAAAAAATATATTAAACGACCCCTTTTTCATTTCCTCAGCGTAGTTGCCCAAGTAGAAGTTTGACTGAATTCATGACTTTATAAGGTTTCTTCTCTAAATTAGTAATTCCCTTGAAAAGAAGCTAAACACTTATAGCGGCTTGAATGTTAATTCACAGTAGGGGTACAAATTAAATCACATGAAAGCTTATTTGGATCAAAAAAAGGTAAAGCAAAAGACCAATCGGTATCGCCGGGAAAGAGCATAAAATGTTAAATGTCATTGAAGTTGATATAAAACCCAGTTGCTTCGTTAACTTTGAACTTTTACAGAATGTCTCCTGATGTGGCATTTTTTATAGTTTCAATTACCCAAGATTTGCTTACTAACATGTCAGCTTATAAAAATAATTTCTAACATGGATATTCTCTGATTATGTAGACATATCTGAACGAAAGACAGAATGCAAACAGACCATGGCATATTTGTTTCCATTTTTTACTTTTTCAGGTTGTCCAGCTGGCTGGGTTAGACATGGAAAATCGTGTTACTACATCGATGATACTCCAACCCAAACTTGGAGTGCTGCTCGAGCAGCTTGCAAAGGTCTGGGTGCAGATCTGCCTATAATCACATCAGCAGAGGAAAACAAGTTCATCGGTGACCTGGTGTTTAAACAGACCACACTCACGTGGGGTGGTGCGTGGATTGGAATCCAGCGAAAACAGGCAGATGATAAGCTGTACTGGATTGATGGCACTCTAGTAGCCGGAGGGTATACTTCATGGCTAGAGGGGAATCCAAACAACTTGGGAGGTAACGAGGATTGTGGCCACATAATAGGAAAGACTGACCCAAGCTACGAAAAGATGTGGAATGACATAAACTGCGCTTTGACCGACAGTTGGTTTCGAAAAAAGTACCCAGTTATTCTGTGCGAGAAGTCACTGATTTAGGGAGTACAGCTCCTTTTTTGCGCGCAGGCGCTCTTGGGGTTTCATTATCGTTTTAAGTTAAAGGTGAAAATACTAACTAATAATAATAATAATAATAATCCTTTATTTTCACACGATAGTGGTTTAAAGCTGAACAGCTTGTGGGGTCGTGCACAAATGAAATCAAATCAAATCAAATCAATACATATCAAATCAAATGTTGGTTTTTGAGGAGAGGGGAAAACCGGAGTACCCGGAGAAAAACGTATTTTGAAACCAATATAAACTCAAGGACCATGCAAGTCTGATTTCTAGTCAATTGTCATTGTAAGTTAATGTCAATATATACTGAGTGAATTAAAAAAGGTGTTGGAAACCTAACTTCTAACAATGTGGTTTTCTTCCTTGCAGAATATTTTTTATCGCCGAAGTGCTTTCTAACTGTTCCTAGTTCGTTTTGCTTTATAAAACAGCGGTAATATGCAAAACACCACAGAGCGCTTTGTGGCCTATTCAAAACACCACAGAGCGCTTTGTGGCGCTTTATTTTGAGATTATACCTTGAAAACTGAATGGCTTTTTGATTCGCAAATATCTCACAGTTATTTTCTGAACTAACTTAGTTTTTCCGATTTTTTCACCACAAAGCGCTTTGTGGCGTATTTAAAACACCACAAAGCGCTTTGTGGCTTATTCAAAACACCACGAAGCGCTTTGTGGCTCATTCAAAACACCAATAAGTGCTTCGTGGTCGTCATCATTATTATAGCGATTCTGTCAGTTGACTGAGTTGGGTCACCTACTCGATTAGTTCCACGAACTATTTAGGTGTCCCAAACTCTGCAAATGAACCTACAATTGACATTTTTCTTTCCCTTCCCAATCTCTTTATTTTTATATTTTAAAGCACTAATTTGTATCAATTATAATTATTCGGTGTGACTTTAAATAAAAATTGACTTGAATTGACTTGACCTGAAGTTATTGTTCAATCACTACGCGGACAAAATTGGCAGAGGGACCCTTTGGGGCTTAAGGGTTAAGATTATTAGATGGAGTACCGACTGCTAACGACTTGCATACACGGGATCGGCTGGATCTACGTACTGTTATTAACCGGGAGAAATGATGAAATGTAAGGGTCGAAAATTTGGAGTTCAGTGATATCTCAACAACTTATCACTTGTTTAAGTTGGAGAATCTTAGAAGGATCTATTATGTTCACTGATTTAAAAATCTATTGTTAGTCTTTGATTGTAGGCACGTCGCTCTGGTAAAGGGGGGCATTGAACATGGAACGAAGGGCGCTTTCCATTCAACCAAAATTTCCGGGCTGAGGTTCGAAAATTTCTTGGTGTCGAATGGAACACGACGGGTCCGGACAGTCTCGTTCCATTCCACTCGCAAAACAAGTTTCGCGCTCATTGAAATGGAGGATGTTGGATCACTGTTGCTTGTACTAGAGCTACATTACGATTTCGACGGTGATATCAGTGATATTGTGTGAGCTGTTTCAAGCGTAGTATTATTTTGAGCGAACCGTTCCCAGATATTTGCCGTATGACTTTCGAATGACTAAAAGAACATTCCAAATTCTCTCGGGAAATAAATCGTCTTTAACATATTTAAGGACCGTTAACAACCAAAGCATACCCTTGGCTTGCGAAGCAGCGCCAGACCTGTTGTAACTGCACGTGGTGTATGAGTATCCCCTATTGATCCGTTGTTAACAATCCATAAAGCTGCATACGAAGGGTTTTCCTCCATGTTAGCTCATGTTGTACGTGAAAATACCGCACAGCGAGGTACTGGGATTGAGAATGGGCCGGAATGGTCAAATGGAACGGTCCATTTCGATCGGACCGGTCCAACCGAAAAAAGTGGTCCAAATCGAGAGGTGGGCCGATCGTTTCGCAACTTTTCCGGTTGGACCGAACCGTTCCATTCAGTTTTAGACCGAAATTTCCGGAAATTTTGGTTGAATGGAAAGCGCCCGAAATTTACGTCGGACACTGATATGAAAAGAACTCCACCAATGTTTTACCAACACGAACCTCGCACTAGTTCAATGACATAATTCAGTTATGGCATTGAAGAAGATTACAAATATTTTTTTTATTATTTATGGCTAGACTGGAATTTATACATCTTCAAGAATCTCAAGCTGCTGTGGCGTAGTTTCGATATTGACCATGACACTGTCTTGGCAACTTTCCAGATCTGGTTATTGAACACCTGTGTCCATTGTCATGTAAGGATTGCTGCGTTGTTCTAACATATACAACCATCTACATAAAAAAAAACAACAACAACAACAACAAATAAACAAACCTGGTCAGGGGAGAAGTTACTATAGTCACAGTACCTTCAAGAGCTCTAAGAAATGCACCTTCAGATTGTGAGTGTCTGCCTCTAGCCGGCTGTCCTGGGTAAACTCCACAATTACCTACTATCATGGACAAAAAGTGCCGACACATTTGAGCAAAACAAATGCTTGGTTACAACATTGAAAAGGGAAGAGGGGCTCGAAATGTGTTTAAAAAACTTGCGCGTTCAACGAAACAGGTCTTTTTTGGGGAGTGTCTCAACTGCTTTTGTCCATGATTGTAACGCTGTCTATATTAATACCTAGGGATGTCTGTGTTGATACCCAGGGATGTCTGTGATAATATCCTATGGATGTCTCTGTTAATACCTAGGGATGTCTGTGATAAATACCTAGGGATGTCAGTGTTAAAACCTAAGGATGCCTGTCTTAATACCAACGGATGTCTGTGATATTACCTCAATCAATCAATCAATCAACTTTAATTTAACTCACACAAACATTAATTTTAAAGTGTTAGAAAAAGAAAAATAGAATACATATAATTATATACAAATTACATATAGTTGATAATAAATAGTACTAATGGAAATTTACAATTGCAATTAAAAAGTAAAGTGTTAAAGGGAAAAAGAAAAAGGGATAAATGGAAAACAAACAGTTTTAATACTAGGTTGATTGTGATGAGTTTGGGACACCTAAATAGCTTATGAAACTAATCGAGTAGGTGACCCAAAGTAACTAAATTTATCAGAGGGAATACAGTGTTAAATTATTATTTATGTTAAAAGTATTTCTTTAAGATCTAACTATCTAAAAGTCGGCTTCCTATTGCAACTCTACGACACATTTACTGAATTTTGACCTGAGACCAACTGAGATTTCCGGCTAAACAAATCACTGAACCAAATTAACAGAACAACTCGGATGATTAATTACTTTCCTTTTATCAATGCTATTACGACCCAAATTTCGCAGCAATCGGAGAACAGATCACATTATTAAAGTGACTAGTTTCTTACAAATGCAAATCTACAGGAAAATGCTGGGAGGTGCGAATACCCAGTGGAATAACTGTTCATCAAATGTACAAGCAGTTTGCAGGCAGTAGATTTCCGAACAAACCCGATCACTCCGAATAGTTTGATAGAAAGTCCTACATCTCATTTCCGACATGATTTGCGAGAGCTTAAGACCGGTTCCCACTTGCGAAATAAGCACAAGTACAAGCGTAAGTATTAAAAAACACGTGTGGGAACCGGCTTGAAATAAACGTGAAATAAGCATAAGCGTAAAGCGCAAGAAAGGAAAGCTTATCATACGGTTGTGTTTATTTCACAAGTCGCAGGGGCGGATCCAGCATTTTCTGAAAGTGGGGGCCGAACAAGAATACTAATCAGCGCGCGTTAGCGCGCCTCAGTAGCGCCTTAGGCGCTACTTTCTAGGGGGGTCTGGGGGCATGCCCCCCCAGAAAATTTTGAAAATTTAGGTACTCTTACATGCACTCCGGTGCAATCTGGAACGTAATGTATCAGGATTCCATATTGAATAAAATTATAAGTCATGGTTATAATGATGCATGGTTTTTGACTCTTCGCTTCAAAGTCACAAATATATATAATTATATATATAGGCATTAAGATTTTACGTTGTTACAGTTTCTGTAAGATAGGTTCACTGTAGACAAGTATTTCGCATCCAGTCTTCTTCCTCATTTCGAAAGGATAATATTAGCGCCTGTAAGTTGAAAGTTTATTCGCACAACTTTGGTCATACTATTAGCGAAAAATCACGCTTTAGCTAAAAAAATCAAAAGCTCCAACAGACTGCTTACAAAGTGATAAAATTATTGTATATTTTGACAAAAAAAAAATCTCCGACGAACTGAAAGAGGGGGCCGCGGCCCCCTCGGCCCCCCCCTAAATCCGCCCCTGAGTCGGAACCGGCGTGAGTTTGCACAAGCACGACGATTCGCACACCATCTTGAATCTTACTAGATCTTCTCGGACGTTATTACTACTCTTACGTATGCTAAATTTTCTTCGGCTTGTCTCACTGTGTAAACGGCGCAAGCTTACCTTGTGCTTACGCTTGTGCTTATCGCATTAGTGGCCGGTTCGTATGTTGCGTCATGAGCGTTTTTAACACATTTTTATTAAGCCTCTTGTGGACTGGAGGCAGACCCCTCGTTGCGACCAATGTTTACCACTTTTGTAAATTGTAATGACAGAGAATTTCACAATTTTTGTCTTTGTTCCTGTCACGTTTCATTTTACACCATTCAGAGCTGAGAAATCATCAACCGTGATTCACGCGAAACATGCTTGGCTTAACTTTAATTACGTTCCAGACGAGCCAAACTCCCCTGTTTTCTCTGTTTGAAAATGGGCCAAAATTGTCATTATATAAAAAAAACTCGCCTTAAATGCACGAGCCGACTAGTTGGTTTTCTTTCCCGTGCGACAGTTGTTGAAGCGTTTTTCGCAACTCTAATGCCACCCTGCGAGCAGAGCCTCCTTTTGTCTTTTTCTTTACTGAGGAGAAAAGTAGGCTCTGCCCGAATCGCGTCAATTCTTTGAAGCCGCCGCAGCCCGAGCTTCTGGACTAGTCAATCTTGTTTTCTCTCGTCAAACCGGTTATTTCAGTGCGAGCGGCTGTTTAGTGACAAAACCGATGGTTATAATTGAGCCTGCTGTACCATGAAAAACCAAGATGGCGGCGAGATCTGGCATATTTGGCTTGGGTTCGAGACTGTATCCTGGCAACATGCAGCGCATATTCAATAAAGATCTTACTCGATTCATGCAGAGCCTTTCTCGAGAACGCCAAAATCGAGCAAGCAAAAGAAAGGCTCTGCTTGCAGGGTGCTCTAATGCGTAAAACACTGAAAACACAAGTGTGCGCCGCTCTTAAGAAGCCGACCATTACGAAATCGACTCGCTGGCTTCTCTGAGATTTTTATAGTTTGTCGCTCGATACATTTTCGGTTTCGATTTCTTTTTGCCCGATTAAGAGATTGTCCATGCTGGAACCAAGCACAGATATTTTAATGCTTTTTATTGTGGCCTCAAGTCCCAAGCAATCGTTAAGATGGCGGCATGAAGCCAACATGATGAATGAGTTTCTGATGCGTTTCGGAAGGGAAAAAGAAATGATGATGATCAAACTTCTCCGCGCAATTATTTGCGGCAGAGTTGAAACTTTGTTGAAGTTATATTAAACGCAATTCAACTTACCACGAGCGAAAATCAATGTTAGGTAGTTTTACGATTCGTTGACCATTATATCTCGAATAATCTAATGAGATCAAAAATACAGAAAAATATTGCGGGGCCGCTGGTATCGTCGACCAGCAGTCGAAAAGAAAACATTGGTTTGGTTGACCGGTATTCAGAAACGTTCTTTCAAATTCCCGTTCCTGTCATATTTCATTCTATCGTACCCAGACGCGAAAAACAAACGAGTGCCAGGAGCGCGATAATTACGCTAAACCATCCTAACCACGGCAAACGTGTGCTGAGGCACCGACTAATACTAGTAATTGTTTTCTTTTATCCGGTGCTTTTCAAATGTTTGCAATAAATCGTTGCAACAAGAATTTCAAACTTTGAGCGTCGGTTGCTTTCTCAGGATTGAGTTACATCGAGCAAATGCTGTGAAACCATAGTAGTGAGAGGTGGTTTTGGCCCAACGGTACTCTCAGGCCGAGCCAGGTTAGGTCAGCTCTTGGCTCAAAGAATTTATTTCTCGTTGTAAGGTTGAATGAAGTAAATTCTTAAATATTATTTAACGTTTATAGTCTAGGAGTCCTTAGCTTCTACATTCGTAATATGAGTGAACAACTCATCTGGATCTGGTGATCAGTGATCGGGAATTTGCTTGTTGACTCAGTTCTGGTGAAATCGGCAAAGCCGTGTGATTGACGTTGGACTTTGGGAATCGGTGTAAATGATCATATGCAAATTTTCTTCAAGATTGTAACTAAGCGCTGCATTGATTTTCTGATTGTTCTTGGATTGAAGCAAGTTTCGCGCGGACAATCTGACTATGTTTGAGGGATCAGTTTTCCTTCTTGTGAGGATTTAATCGGTGGCTGGTTAGAGATGGTCGTTGAATAACATGCCATTGTTTCAGGAGAACCTTTTAACGATTCGGTCTGACCGGGTTGTCAGTGAATCGAACTAGTCAGAATTGTTTGCACGGCTCTTATAGGATAGCCGCTTTCACAGAGCCTTCGGTTCAAAGTGTGGTTTTTCTAATAACTTTCTTTGACCGAGTTCTCGAAAGACGCAGTGCTTCTCCTTTGTTAAAGTTCTTTTAAGAGCTAAAGTGCGCCGAGATGAGAAGGTCGTATATTGGAATGCGTCTGTAAATCAGGAATTTTGATAGTTGGGGTCCTAGACTTCATTTTCTAGGAAAACAGCGAGTACGTCAGCATTTTGCTATTTCCGCTGAGCAGAATTTGAAAAATTACTGCAAACACTATCTCCTGTGTGAGAACAACACTGGTCTGGTGCCAAATCCTCACTCTGGTGATAACTTACGACTTTGGATGTCGGCTTCAATCGTAAATGTTCGCCAAAGGTCGTAACAAAATCGGGTAGACTGAAAAGTACATTGTCAACCTTTATGGAACACCCAAGGGAACAGTGGAGGCGGAGCTAAAGCAAGATTCATGAACCCAGTGTGCCTGCATTTATACATATTCATGAGCAAAATGGCTCATTATCTGCTCATTATGTGATACGGAATGAAAGAGCGCAAATTTCCAAGTAAATCCTTTGCCGCTATATTTGACATTTTAACATGTCTGAATTTACTCTTTAAAGAAACTTTTGCATGCTACAAGTTCATAAAAAGTTGCTCCACAAACAAGAAATTTTAAATAAAAAAAAAAGCATTTTTGAATTCTCATATAAAATGGCTGACGCCTTTTAACTCAAATTTCCAATAGTTTTTACAAGTCGTGTCTATCTCCCGAGCGTCTCGATAAAATAAGTGTAATCTGGTCTTCATTTTGCAGCCTACAAGTTAGGACTTTTACAACCGAGATGCTTTTAGAATGAAAAGTAAAGTTGGGCGTTTGCCCATTTCTGGCGCCATTTCTTTTAAAAATGTAGTTTGTCGCTTTCAAATTTCGCGCTTCAGTGCGTCACTTCTATGCTAATGTGATGATTAGTCATATGAATATTAATGATGTCCGGCCATTCTGCGCCATGACAAGTAAGCAATGCGTGCCTATTTTTTTTAAAGATGACAGGAATTTCTTCTTTCCGAAAAATGATTAATAGGCCGGTAGCCAGGTTTTTAACCCCAAAAAATCTGTTTCGTCAAAAACGTGCCCTTTGCTTGATTTATTTCAAGCTTGTTAGCCTATTAATATTCTTTATTTTAAAACAATCTGCATTATTATGCAGGATGTTTTCAATAATGTAACGCCTCCAAACATTTCCAACTTATTTACTTACTCTTCAAAAATAGATCATCATAATACAGGATTTTCCGTGGCTGCCAATTTCTACCTACAGTATTCGAGAACGGACCATTTGAAAAACTCCTTTTCAAGTATTGGTGCAAAGGTATCGAATAGCATTCCCAACAGTGATTGTGCTCTACCTAAATACAAATTTAAGGACATCCTGCAGAATCGGCTACTGAATATTCTGACACAAGAGAATACTTATGTTGACGTGCACACTTTAGTTGAAATATTTTGTAAATATTAAATTTAAAAATTGCAGCGTAATTTCAGTTATACATTTGTTTTATTCCACCTACTTTGTAATTTATGAACTCCCTGTCATTTTAACCTCATATGTTGATGTTTCGTGTGTTTGATCTCTTTATTGTTGTCTCAACCCCTATTATTGTAATCTTTTATTTTTCCTACCCGCCTCGATTAGCTAGGCTATTTTGCGGGTAAGGATCAATGGAAAATGTACGAAAGGTGAATGTATAATAAACTTGAACTTGAAACTTGAAATTGATGAACGCGTGAGCCAAAGGGCCTCTGCTGGTACGACTTCTGGGTGACCCCTTAAATGGTCTTAATGAAAACTGCCTTGAGCGCTGCAGTTTAATACCACCCAACTCAGTCCCTTCTGTTTTTGAGTAACAGGTACCACAGGCAACCCAGTGTACGCTCATGGAGCGTCTAGTTACTCGATAGTTATGTGGCTCTTCCCAGTTCGCGCTCGCCTTTTAAAAACAAAGATGGCGGCAGTTTGTGCGGTCTGTGCTCGATCCCAACGATCAAACGGGAAAATAGGGGACTGTGAACAGTCTAAATAAAGGCGTTCAGTTCCTACAACCAGTCAAAGTTACCAATGAGTTTGCCATTTGTTTTCAGTGTTGTATATAACACCACAGTTACGTCGAAGATCATTGCTCGTCGCTTTTAAAATTCCATACATTTCTTTTTCACCTCTTGTCTTGTTTATCCAAAAGTACGATAGAAAAATTGAACGTAACAAAAATCTCCCGAAATGTTATTCGCTGATAGTAACTTGTTATATTTGTGGCACAAACTTTATGATGTTTTCATCTCGCTTGTTGCTGATGGTAAATTGTTTTATTCTCGATCGACACTTCCTAAAAGTTCCTTCTGTGCTCCTTTGAAACTATATATCAATATTTATTTACTTTTGCGTTTGAGCGTTAAAATAGAATTTTTGATGGAACATCTCCCATCCAGAAACTAACCCCGCCTGGCAGGGCTAAACTTCAGTCATCATTGGCCTTGGAAAGCTGTCAGAAGCTCAGAGTACACGCTAGATCTTGTGGTGAACACAAAGCTGTAAAAATATCAGCATGTCAGCCTTGAAGCCAAATGTTTCTCGATTTCCTTTTATTTTCTTCAATCTTTCTGGGTTTAGTATGTTACTGAACCCCATGTCTTCTCAGGGGGTATTTAGCAAAGACATCTACCACGGCACTGTAATGATTTACGATACCAAAACAATATCGTGTGCTATTAGATCTACATATTACGCAAGGACAACTTGAATCTCCTGAAAAACAAAACGCAACTCAGTTGACAGACGTTCCTACTTTTAATATCCTCAATCCCCCCCCCCCCCCCCCCAAACAAAAATCCCACATCCCTACAATTTTTTTTACCTAAATATCCCGAATCCTGATCGCGTTTGGGCATTACTAGACTGACTTCTTCATGAACACTACCATCATTTCCAACGACTTGTAAATCGTCACCAAAGAACGAATCACTGCCCAAACTAGGTGATTCGTTCTTTGGTGACGATTTACAAGTAGTTGGAAATGATGGTAGTGTTCATGAAGGAGTCAGCTGGGATGAACAAATCAACAATGGCCACGACTCACGTATGTGTGTATCCCTGACTTTGAGAAAATCGCCAAAGAGTACATGAGGAATTGCAAGATTGGTCATATCAACGCTAACAGTATTGCAGGACACAAGTTTTGTGAGATACGGCATTGGTTACGGTCGGGTTTCTTCGATATCTTAGTAATCTCGGAAACAAAGTTAGACCAAACTTTTCCCAACAGTCAATTTATGACTGATGGCTTTCGCTTTCTTAGGATTGATAGAAATATACATGGTGGAGGGCTTATGCTTTATATAAGGTCTGATATCCCGTTTAAGTTTAACAGAAGTATATCTACAGAGCAACGTGACAAATATGGAACTGAATGTATACTTTGCGAAGTAAAGGTTGGAAGATCATGGATGACAATTGTTGGTATTTATCGCCCACCATCTCTCAAAAAGCCCCGATGGGAATTTGAGATGAATAATCTGTTTGAAATGTTTACTTTCCGAGGGAACGATGTTTTGTTTCTGGGAAACTTTAATTGTGATATGATTCATCATGACAAAGCACCAAAGGATGGTCGATGTCTCATGGATTTACTCAATGTTTATCATGTCTTAAAAACTTGGTTACGCAATCCACACGGGTAATAAAATCTCCGGAAACGCTTATTGATTTGACCTTGACTAACAACAAAAGAAGAGCTCTTCAAACTAGTGTCGTAGACACACAAATCAGCGATCACTTGCTGGTTTACACTATTATGCGAGTAACATTACCGCGACTAAATTCAAGAAAAATTCCGTACTTTCAAAAATTTTGATCGACATAAATTTGTGGAAGATCTCAGTGTCGCCCTTTTCAGATTATGGACATCTTTGATGAGCCAGATGACATGTTGTATGTTTTTGAATCACTTTACAATGACATCCTTGATGAGCATTCGCCAGTCAAATATGCCGACATGTACGTGGACATCATGGTCCATACATTAACAACCAATGGCGTTCAGCCATACGGAAAAGAAATAGTCTCTGGAGACGTCTTGCAAAAGAGCGGACCGATGGAAATTATGATCTCTATAAGGCGCTAATAAATTTATGTACATCACTTAGACGCAAAGCAATAAAGAAATATTTTCACAACAAAGCTGAAGGATCTCAAAACCCAGCCGAATGTATCGTCCATTCCTACACTCCGGGAACTCTGGCCAAGCAAATGACAGATTACTTAAAGAAGATGGTAACTTCATAAATGACAAAAAAGTTCTTGCTGAGCTTTTTAATGATTATTTTGTAAATAGTTTGGAAGATGCCAATGAGATCTCGGAAATGGATTATGGTACAGATTTCCTTGAACATCCAAGTATCAGAAAAATAATGCACAATAAGGTGGAAAGGGAAACTTTCAACTTTGCCCTTATGAATTCATCCCAAGTGGATCTCTTATTATCTTCTATTAACAGTCGCAAATCTTGTGGTAATGATATGCTACATCCGACGCTACTCAAATTATCTGCCCCTGTTATAGCGCTTCCAGTGTCAAAAATCATCAATTCCTCAATCATCTTGTGTTGTTACCCGGTCAGGTGGAAAATGGGCCAAGTAACACCGCTATTTAAAAAAGAAGATGAACTTTACAAGAAGAATTATCGACCGGTGATGGTACTACCAATTTTAAATAACATCTATAAGAGAGTCTTGTCTGATGAACTATCGGTATATTTCAAAGATATACTGTCTGTCTTCATTCTGCATATCGCAAGAATTATAGCTGTGAGAGTACACTGCTGCGTCTAACAGAAGATTGGAGGGCTGGCTTAGATAATAAAGAACTGGTTGCTATGATATCTTTAGACCTTTCCAAGGCTTTTGATTGCATACCACAAGAGTTGCTGCTACCTAAGTTGAAGGCGCACGGAGTGGCCAAACACGGCATTGCACTGCTGCGAAACTACTTGTCTGGAAGATCACAGAGAGTTAAAGTAGGCGATAAGTGTTCTTCTTGGCTGCCGGTTATAAAAGGGTACTGTACCTCAGGGATCCGTCCTTGGACCCCTCTTCTTCAATGTATTTATGAATGCTCTCTTTTACTTCCTGAAAGGAGTCTGTATCAATGCTTATGCTGACGATGACCAAATTTATGCCTCGGATAAAGATCCAGTGAAGTTAGAAATGAAACTTCAATGCCAACTTCTCGAAGCTGACCAATGGTTAGGTATGAATGGTATGATTACAAATCCTTATAAATGTCAAGCAATGATTTTAGGGAATACAAACTACACCTTTAGTTTTAAAGTGACTGACATTAATATTCCGGTCAAAGACAACATTGACCTTTTAGGAATGAACATTGATAAAAATTTGCAGTTCAACAGCTATGTAAAAAACATTTGTACAAGGGTCAACAGTCAAATAAATGTAATTTCCCGTTTCCGAAAAATAGTATCGACAGATTTAAAATGTAAACTTTATAAGCTTTTCATTGTTCCATATTTTAGATGTTGCTCAGCAGTGTGGCACTTTTGCAGGGCTCGAAAGAGAAATAAATTAGGGAATCTTAACAAAAGGGCGCTCAGGATTGTTTAGGAAGAGAAGTCTCTGAATTACCAGGAGCTACTGAGCAAACTTAATTCTAGTGATCTGTATGGTATTAGGTGCCAAGAGATGATGAAAACAGTTTTAAGGCAATTCAGTTTGAAACGAAGCCGAAGTACATACGTGGTCTTTTTCAAGTGAGGAATACTGAATGCAACCTACGAGGATCAAGGAAACTTATTATCCCATAACCACATAACACAACCACTTATGGTCTACATTCCTTCAGATAAACTTCTGGAAACTCGTGGGACAAACTAACAGATTAACTGAGGTCATTAACGTCCTTGAACGAGTTCAGAACTAAAATATGCCAAATTTCTTTCAAACATCAATGTATTTGTTATTTATGTAAATAGTAGTTTCATGTACTGTATATAATATATGATTTTGTTTATTTCATCAATTTTTTTTTCTCGGAGAAATTAGCTATGCAGCTACTCTTGCAAATAAAGGTGATGTTATGATGTTAACGAAACAGCGAACCGAAGCAACAAAACACCATGTATGACCTGTAAGATTTAGGCCTAAAACGTTATTACTCCTGATATATTGAGATTAAGATTAGGATTCAGATTAAGACTGAGATTAGGAGCAATGACTTTTTAGGCCTAACTAGGCCTAAAACGATTAGGCCTAAAACGATGTTTAATCTCAAATCCAACCTCTGTCGTTTAGTATTCAATGTATGGTGGGGTCATACATGGTGTTTTGGTGCTTCGTTTCGCCGTTTCGCTGTTTCGTTGTTTAGTAATGTTCAACTTTGGAACACTCCTACATTCGAACTCTCCAACATTCGACATTCGAACTCTTCAACAATCGACATACATCTCTCCGAAATTCGTTTTATTCGAAAATTACACTTTTATACTTTTCCAGCCAAAGTCTAACATAGTCTAAGTTAAAGTCTACGTCAACTAGAGCCTCAGTGTAAGTGTAGTGGAGTCTGAATCATCATGGAGTCTCAATTAAATGGAGTATGATTACAAGTGTAACGAAGTCTACTTCCAATGGTTCTTAAGAATTTCCAAATCACCTTCAGACACCATAGCAATCAAAAGCATCTCCCAACAAAACTCTGTGCAAAGTTTGATGACAAACCGTGCATGCTAACAGGAGATATAACGTGTTAAAACAAAAAAAATAGCATGCAACGCATAATTTCTAATGATGAGAGGTTTTGAGACACATTTTAGAATAAAAAATAGCGATATAAAAACATGACGTTTCGGCGACGACATGTCACCGTTATCAAATGCAAATTATAAGAAGATAGTGAACGTTATATATACAATAGTGAGTGACAAATTACATTGGAATAAACGAAGCGGGAATAAACAAAAGAATGGGAAAAATTTTAAATAAACTCAAAGAAATGCCACGGTAAATTTGAGTGCCTTGTTTACGAGATGCTTTTGATAAGGAAAAAGAGACCGACTCTGAACACTCAAAATGACTCCATTCCAGCGAAACTGTTTATTAAAAAAAAAATTTCCCATTCTTTTGTTTATTCCCGCTTCGTTTATTCCAATGTAATTTGTCACTCACTATTGTATATATAACGTTCACTATCTTCTTATAATTTGCATTTGATAGTGGTGACATGTCAACACATAATTACAAGATAAAATAATTACAGTACGGGTTATAAAATGTGTATGGTGGTCAAAGTAGCGAAGGCTTTCTAGTTGACCAACACCTACTTTTAAATAAACAAAGAAATGACACTGAGCTTTACGGGGATATAGTAGAAAATGTTTGTAGAGCCTAGGACTAATGTACAGAAGAAAATTACATGTATATATGTTAAGCACCGCGCACCTGTGGATCAGTTGGTTTAGCACCGGGCTGCCATGCGGGAGGTCGTGAGTTCGACTCCGGCCAGACCAACACTCAGGGCCTTTGAAATTACATCCACAAATGGTTAGACTTTCAAGTCTTCTCGGATAAGGACTGTAAACCGGAGGTCCCGTCTCATAACCCTTATTGGAAATTAAATAGTATGGGACGTTAAAGAACCCACACACTATTCGAGAAGAGTAGGGGATGAAGTTCCCGGTGTTGTGGCTGTCCTCTGTGTGTATATGGGTGGGTGGGTATAGCAGGTCCACATCAGCTGAATAGCTGCCAAAACGTCAACCCGCTCAAACAAACAAATCTAAACGGGGCAAGCTTAACAAAGAGGAAAAAAAAACATACAAACAAACAAACAACAACAACAGCATAACAAAAAAGAACAAAAAGAAAAGAACAACACATCATCGGCAGCAACAACAGCAGCGAAAACAAACACAAAAATATAGGCAATTATTATTTTTATTTTTAACTCTATCATAATTATTAGATAGTTACGTACTATACATTTGACCATTAAACAGAATATATATTATTTGATTTACTAGAGATCAGGTGTGCCTTATGAAGTTTCTTAAACTTGTTAAATGTTTTTGCTTTTTTTTAGTGCCAAGGGGACAGTTTCTCACGTGCCAGAGGCCGAGTACTTAAAAGTAAATTTGCCTATGTTAGTTCTAACTTGTGGTGGGTAAAAACTAAGCTTAGCGGAATTAGTAGTACCTGCGAATGATGTAGCCGAGAGCATTCTGGCCCTAATCTACCAAATAGAAAACTCGCCTACATTTGGCCTGAGACGAGTATTGATGAAGTGATAACGGCAAGTAAAAGATGTGAAGAGGAAAGAATTGAAGGATTGAAAGAAATAGATGAGGGAGGTTCCCGTGGAAAGGGTGGACAGAACAAGGCCAGCCAAAAGACGAAAAACACCCAAAAATAAAACAACAACGAAAAAAAGAACCAAAGAAGAAAGGTGAAGACACACAGCAGGAGAAAGAAGACCAGGACAAGAGCTGTGAAAGTGGTGAAGAGTTGGAAGTTGTAAATGAAAGATGTGACGCATTGAAAGAAATAGGTGGTGCAGGTTATAGCAGAGAGAGTGAACAGAAAAAGGCCAGTAAAAGAAAATTAAAAAACTAAAAAAAATCAAGATGGAAAACACAAGAAAAACCCAGAAAGCAACAAAAAGAGAAAGATGAAGACAGTGATAAGGAGAAGCGTGTGCACTACGTGTTCCGCACATGTCTGTTGTCAGAGCTCTTACAAAGGGCTAATGATCGAAACGTCAGCTTTTAGAATCTCTGTACGGTGGCCAATTTACATTATTGACTCCGTTGATAAAACCAAATTTTTGTATTAATTAGAGGCAAGTTTGAACACGTAACCCTAACCCTAACACGTGTAACAACACGTGCATCCCAGGTTGTCACATAAATTAGGGTTAGGTTAATGAGATACTAGTCATGTACGTACACAAAGGTTTCTTTTATTGAGAAAGTAAGCAAGATGTGTGTACTGTGCTTGTGTTATTTGTCCACCCCAAGCAGCCTGGTGGTAGCGCAAATATATAGCGAAAAGAACAATGGGAAAGACAGGGAGTAAATGAGGTAAAGGTGATGTCATCACGGACCAATGAGACACTGCTGACGTCAGTATACATTAACTGGAAACAACAGGGCAACATCGGTTTGGCTTGGCAATAAATTCAAAATGGCACCTAACTGGTTGCCTCCAATAACGTGAACTTGTCTAGGGCATTGTAATACCCCTTTTAAAATGGCGCGGTACAATCTTCCCTCAACAATTAATGTTTATGATTACAATCGAGAGAAACGAAAAGAACGCAAGGACACGGGTGTTTCAGTCTTTGCACTTGAAATGAAATTACCACCCTAGCGGATGCAATAGACTACAAGAATTCACTTGCGATTCGCCCGTTTCACTTACATAAAATCTACTGGAAAAAAGTCAATTGTATTGTCAACTTCGCGTCTTAAAGAAGCTGCGAACCTATCCAATTCCCGAAACGGATATATTATCAACCAAGTTTTCGATCGTTCTATTTATTCCCTCTCCCACGCTTCTGTTTTTTCCCTCGTATTTGTGCCAACCGTTCATGCGCTGCATCGAAGAGAAATGATCTAACTCTGTCCTTTTCTATAACTCTATCCTTTCCTCCCTCACCTGCCACTCTGCCATTAAAAACCAAATTAATCAATCAAAAAACAAACATTGAAATTAAACCCTTAAGAGTCTCTCAGTTAAATCATGTAGCGAATCCATATCAAGGAAGTCAGAATAAGTTTTTGCAAGAGTAAACCTTCTTTACAAAATCATATTGAAGTATGAAAACCTTTTTATAATCATCGGAATTACCCTTTAACATCACCACCTTAGAGGGTTTTAAATTTGTACGATCAGGGGTAAAACAAGTCATTGACCAAAAATATGTAAACCAATTTACCAGAGTTTGTATAACAGAGTTTGCTGATCTTCCGTGGCTGGATTTATTATTTAGCTAAGAAAAATGCGGCCTGGATTCTCATTTTAAGACCTGTTAACTCAGTCACTACGGATAAAATCAGGTAGCGCATTCAATAATTAAGCTGCTACTGAAGTAAGAAAGAGAAATAACACCATAACTGGTTGTTCTAGGTTTATTGAGGGACAGAATGTAATTTCCGCGAACATCATAAGAAGAAGACCAGAGCGAAAATTCGGTTGTTTTTCACATGAAGTAGCAGGAAAATCCTTCAAAAACAAACTTTTATACTATAAATATGGAGAAATTTTTAATGCGCTAAGTGCACAGTGATCATATAGAGTTTGCCTTTCGTAATCTGCAAATGAAGGTCTTAGTATTCTCTTATTTACATTATACCGTTCCTTTGACAAGAACAGCTAACGAAAGGCCAATTTTTGCTACACGAATAACAGCAAAAAAACCACTACTTTGTCGCAAATTTTATATGACGAAAACTTGTTCAGAAACCAAATGTCTACAGTGACAGCACACACCAGGGCTACTCCTTAGTATCTGGGTAGAAATGATCTTCGTTCTCCCTTTTTCCTCTGGTCGCGCCTCAGCAATATGCATGTGATGAGGGCCAGTCTGGTGCTTGTCAAGTTGCCTCGTTCATGCCCAAACGAATTCTGGGAATTTCTGCCATTCCATGACGAGAGAAGACCCTCGGTTGTCATTTCATAGATCTTTTAATAAG
Source organism: Montipora foliosa (assembly GCF_036669935.1). Taxonomy (NCBI): domain Eukaryota; kingdom Metazoa; phylum Cnidaria; class Anthozoa; order Scleractinia; family Acroporidae; genus Montipora; species Montipora foliosa. Next base: position 28,199,025 of record NC_090878.1, read on the forward strand.
TGTCGGGCCACCCAGTCCTACCAGCAAAATACAGCATCGATTGAAGCTTTTAGCTTTCAAAACTTGCTTAAATTGTATCGGTAGGCCCTGGAATTCGTGCACCCACAAACGCCAGAGAGACAACCTCACTCGTGAACCGTCATGTTTACAACAAAGCCGATTTTAGGCGTCCCAGTCTACACGAAACAATCTCTCATCTCTGTCTCCAGAAGACCAGACACGCACGGTTCTTACATCTTCGTTTATGCATGGACAGTCAACTCAAATGTCAATTCCTTGTAAAAAAAAAAAACAAAAAAAAAAACACCTTTTTTGGTATGGTAGGTATCCGAGAGCCAGAAGAATTGCGCATGCGCTGATGGAATGTTTAAACAAAACAGAAAAGAGCAGTACCTCCAGGCGTGGCGATGGAGCGTCGTACCAAACGAGTCATCCCAGGATTTCGGCCCATGCGATCGCTTTTGGATGCAGTTGGCCCTTCACTGCTTTATGCTACCGACCTCACCTCCCGGTACGGCATTGAGGGAGAGATATGTCAGCCCCTAAACCATATGTGACAAATCCCACGCCTACTCACAGCTCCAGACCTCCCTTGTCATTACAATTTAAAGTAAGATTTCGATCGCCTAAATATTCAAGTGAAAAGTCATTTTATCTCTCATATGGTAAGCACTGGAGTCGCGCAATACAAAGTGTACGCACGCGCCCTGCTAAAGGGAACATACACACAGGCGTAAACTGTCTTTCATCTCGAATTTATTAAGAAGTTATTAAAATAGCTAATATCTTCAACACATTACATTTACAGCTAAAATTCATGGGCCCTTACGGATAAATAACTAGATATGAAATATTTAGAAAAACAGTCATTTTTTAAAAAGTGCTAGGAAAAATGCAGCCTGAATTCTCATTTTAAGACCTGTTAACTCAGTCACTACGGATAAAATCAGGTAGCGCATCCAATAACTTAGCTGATACTGAAGTAAGAAAGAGAAATAACACTATAACTGGTTGTTCTAGGTTTATTAAGGGACCGAATGTAATTTCCGCGAATATCATGAGAAGAAGACCGGAGCGAAAACTCGGTTGTTTTTCATATGCAGTAGCAGGAAAATCCTTCAAAAACAGACTTTTATACTATGAATATGGACAAAATTTTTAATGCACTTATTGCACAGTGATCATATAGAGTTTGCCTTTCGTAATCTGCAAATGAAGATCATTATACCGTTCCTTTGACAAGAACAGCTGACGAAGACCATTTTTTGCTACAAGAATAACAGCAAAAAAAGCACTACTTTGTCGCAAATTTTATACGACGAAAATTTGTTCAGAAACCAAATGTCTACAGTGACAGCACACACCAGGGCTACTCCTTAGTATCTGGCTAGAAATGTTCTTCGTTCTCCCTTTTTCCTCCGGTCCAGAAAAATACAGCATCGATTGAAGTAGTTAGCTTTCAAAACTTACCCAAATTGTATCGGTAGGTCCTGGAATTCGTGCACACAAAGGCCAGAGAGACAACTTCACTCGTAAACCGTCATGGTTACAACAAAGCCGATTTTAGGCGTCCCAGTCTGCACGAAACCATCTTACACTTCGGTCTCCAGAAGCCCAGACAAGCAAGGTTCTGAAATTCGAGATGCAAGAATGTTTACACCTGTGTGTATGTTACCTTTAGCAGGGTGCGTGCGTACACTTTGTTTTTCGCGACTTTAGTGCTTACCATATGAGAGATAAAATGACTTTTCACTTGAATATTTAGGCGATTGAAATCTTACGTTAAATTGTAATGACAAGGGAGGTCTGGAGCTGTGAGTAGGCGTTGGATTGGTCTCATATGGTTTAGGGACCGACATATCTCTCCCTCAATGCCGTACCGGGAGGCGAGGTCGGTAGCAGAAAGCAGCAAAGGGCCAACTGCGTCCAAACGCCATCGCACGGGCCGAAATCCCGAGATGACTCGTTTGGTACGACGCTCCAGCGCCACGCCTGGAGGTACTGCTCTTTTCTCTCTTGTTTAAACATTTCGTCAGTGCATGCGCAAATCTTCTGGCTTTACGATACCTACTATACCAAAAACAGATGTTTTTTTTTTTTTACAAGGAATTGACATTTCAGTTGATTGTACAGGCATAAACGTTGATGTAAGAACGGTGCGTGTCTAGGTTTCTGGAGACAGAGGTGAGAGACGGTTTCGTGCAGACTGGGACGCCTAAAATCGGCTTTGTTGGAAACATGACGTATCACGAGTGAAGTTGTCTCTCTGGCGTTTCTGTGCACAAACAGGACCTACCGATAGAATTTGGGCAAGTTTTGAAAGCTAAAAATTGGACAAATGACAACCTGGGGTCTTTCCTCGTCATGGAATAATAATATAATAATCAACTTTATTTTTCGAGGGTAGCACTTGACAGTATAAGATACTGATAAACGTGTGGCAGAATTACCCAGAACTCTTCTGGGCATAAACGAGGCAACTTGAGAAGCACCAGACTGGCCTTCATCACATCACATGCAGAGGAAAAAGGGAGAATGAAGAACATTTCTAGCCATTTTTTCCCAGTTATTTTTTCCTACTAGATTATTTTTCTTTTCTTTTAGTTACAACGACTGTTGTTTATCTTGTTTTTTGGAACACAACGTGCAGGATGTTGTTAATGTGTTGCGTTATATGCAAACGGCTGATGGCGGCGATCATCTTGTCATCGGCTTTTCATTTGTCACGCAAATTCTTAGCTCTGGCGTACTCAATATCGTGCTGTCTGGCAATCTTATCCAATCAATTGATACCGGGGTCCCCACGCACTAACACTTTCTTCAAATGCGTTCCAGGCCCCGTGTACTGATATCAATCCCAGTCATCCCCAACCATTTTTGAATGTCTAATCCTTCTCTGCGTTGTGGGCGTTTACGTCGAAGCGACCTATGTGCTGAAGCTTTTCGTTTTTTAGTAGTCCTTCCCATCAAGTTTTCGTCGGGTTCGACGTCCCTAATCAAATGCTTCCCACCCCGGTAGAGATTTCAAACGTTCTACTTCTGCAGCCACTTTCTTACGCTGCTGGCGTTTGAGTTTATTCACAATAATCTCAGCTTTTTCTTTGGATGTTCTCCCTGGGAATGATCCCGAGACCTCAGCAAAACGGAGGGGGGCTTTTGTTTCTTCCGCCAAGGACAAGGACGGCACTTGTAAACGCACGCGTTTGGACTCGGGCGGTAAAGCGGGACGATGTGGTGTCTCCGCTGCGTTGCCAGACGTTATGTTAGCGCCTTTCTTGCTATGCGCTTTTTAAGCAAACTCCGCACTTGTGTGGCTGTGGGTCCTTCAACCATAGCATCTGTTTCATCATTTTCTTCTTCTCCTTTAGGTAATGGGGCTGCTACTGGAGGTCCCCCTAGAATCGTTTTGATTAATCTTTTTGATTCAATGGATGCAACACTTGTTTGACCCATGCTTCTTTGAAACCGCTTGGCATGTTAGAGTCTAACAACACGTTTTTCAGCTGCCAAACGAGCCACTTTAGTCAATCGCATCTTCTCGGTCAAACGCCATTTGTATTGATCGGTCAATCGCGTCATTTCGTCCGCGGGAACCATGACATATTCGCGAAAAGTACTCATCGTTTTTAGGGTGACGAAATGAATGAAATGAAATGAATAACCGTCGTCGAGTGTGTCCCAATAATGTCGACAGGCTTTGCACATCAAATTATGTCTCAATAGGGATAGGTCGCGCTCCAAAGTCTGTATCTTTTGACGAGAGAGCTCTCTTTCGTCCTGTAACGTTTGCAATTCGTGCTGCAACCCCTCAGCTTGTAGTTTCCAGCGCCTTTCTTCTTGAAACGCTTCAATGTGATTGTGCAATACTGCTCTATTCGTGGTATAGGATAGTAGCAAAACAATTCCTTATTCCTTTCATACTGTCGACCACGGTAGTCTGCTAAAAAGTCTTCAATCTCGATTTGAAGTTTCTGGGAAGGTTAAGGTTACTAATACAATGGAATCCAACACGTTACAATCAATGGGAATGAATCTGACTGCTTCCCCTTACAGTGTTCGACAGAGTTCCTGTTTGGACCCTATTGTGTTTGTTATCTACGCTTCAAAGGTTTTTGAGATTATCAGTTGTCATCTGCCTGATGTTCATTGCTACGCAGACGATACACAGCTGTACCTATCGTTTAAACCAGATTCACATGCAAGTCATGTTAAGGCAGTTACTGCAATGCAGCCGTGCATAGAGGATCTTCGTTAGTGGATGTTGTTGCATTGTCTCAAGCTTAATGACAGTGAGACTGAATATCTACTGATCGGCACTAGACAGCAATTGGATAAACGGTCTGATGTACCCCTTGCTGTGGGTGATCATTTGATTGCCCCGTCAAGTAGCCAAGAACTTGGGCTGTTAGTTTGACCAGCAGCTCAGTATGGTTAAAAACATCAATAAAAGATGTCGTGCTTCTTATTTTAATTTACATAATATTAGGCGTATAAGGAAATTTTTATCGGTTGAATCTACGAAATTATTAGTACAAGCATTGGTCACGAGTAGAATAGATTATTGTAACAGTTTGTTATATGGTTTGCCACAAATACAACTCTCAAGTTACAACGTGTTCAAAATACTGCCACGCTCCTTATTTGTAATACCTCACGCTTTGATCATATTTCACCAGTGCTTTTCCAACTACACTGGCTGCCTGTGCACTTGAGAATAATTTTAAGGTTTTAGTTATTACTTATAAGGTGATCTATTGTATGGCAACAACATATATTAGCGGCCTTATTACTATTAAATCTAAAATCTTACTGCTGGCTAAGACCTAAGAACGAACTTTTACAAGAACATCCAAGAGTACGTTGGGGGATCGAGCCTTCTGTGAGGCCGCCCCCATACTTTGGAATGTTTTACCTGATAGATTGCGTGAAATAACATCGGTGGATTTAGTCAAGGCTCATTTAAAGACTTACCTATTTCGAGACGCTTTTAACGATTTTATATAGTCACGGATTTACTTTTAATATTGCGTAGTTCTACATAGATTGATATACATTTGTTTAATTTACCAATATTATATATATACTTTTTACTAGTATATTTTCGACCACAAATTGTAAATTTTTGTTTATAAGCTTTTTAGTATTTGTAATTATGTAATGTATTGTATAGTAGTTATTTTAATTAATTGTGACGCGCCGACGATCATATTTTAATATAGCTGGCGCGATAGAAATGAATAATTTATTATTATTATTATTATTATTATTATTATTATTATTATTATTATTATTATTATTATTATTGTTCAGTCCTTGACGAAGGTCATTAGCTTTCTGTCGTATCCACGCACCACAACGGTTTAAACACAGCAATCATCTAAAGCATTGTTCAGTCCACTCCAAAAGCCAGTGCCTTTCTGATTCATCAACAAGTCGCGTCGCTTTTTTAAAGGCCGTTTTGCGGCCGGCCAGGGTTCGCAAAGTCTGAGGACGCCATGCTTGCACCGTTGTTGGCGATACGGGTACTCTCCCTTTCAAAGCATTCCAAATTACTTCGCTGACAGCATTGATTTGATCAGCATTGGCGTGACGTAAAAGATCTTGATGCTGTAAATGACGCGCTTCTTTAGCCAGCTGTCGTAAGAACGTAAGTTGCCGCGGGCATGACTTGATTCGATAGGTACAAACATGCGCGGGTAACCTTGCGAAGATGATAGGTCAGTCCACAGATGACAGTCATCTGAAGAAGCTGGATGTAAGTCAAACATTAAATAGCCAAGGGGTGTTCCGTGGAACGACGAAATATCTGCATGACACCTTTGACCTCGGTTGGAAACGCCGGACACACCAAAGCTCGCAAACCTGTGCAATCCCGAGGATTCTTGAAACAAACTATGTAATGAGCATTGCACGACACGGTCTTGGCATAAGGGCCTGGCGGAAACAGAACACAATACGGTGATGGGAATCTTTCGTGTATAGGTCCAACACACGCTTATCCTCTGCCCCCTCATCCATCAAATTGTCCACCACTAGCACTCCGCCACCTTGTGGTGCAAACCAAGCGTCCAATTCCTCAAGACTAGCAATGGCTTTGTGAAAGTGTGTAGCATCCTCTTTTTGCATTATTTTAAACATGGGCTGCCATGCTCTGTAACAATAGTGTTTGAAGGGTCAATGAAATGAGAAGCATATTTCAACAATTGCTGCGCTGCGTGAAGGGCAGAGGCAGTGTGGCCCAGTGGTTAGGGCGCTTGCCTTGATATCCGAAGATCCCGGGTTCAAGACCCGCTCTGACCACTCGTTGAATTTGTTCCTGGTAGTCCCTGGTTCAACTTCCCCGCTGCACTTGTAAATAGCCAACTGGTTTGCCTCCGGCCAGTTGGGATTCTTAACAGTTGTTGTTTCGTTGTGTTTCATTGGCCCTGAAAAGCCCCTATGGGGAGCGGTCAATTAAGTATGTATGTATGTAAGGTGGTCTTACCGCAGCCCGAAATACCGGTCACTAAAAGACTGCATGGGGTTCGAAAAAAATAACCTCCTCTCTTTGGTCTGAGTGATAGTCCTATCTGATCCTCTCCCCCACGTTTCACCGTCTTTTATCCAAAGCCTTTTTGATCCCGTACCCTGCCACTGCACTCACACTCCCTAAGGTGGCTGCTTTACCAAAGGCGGTCATGCATGAATTCATGCATGTTGTTGCCTCAACACCGTGCTTGCAAAAACAATCAAGCGTAATGCCTGCAAGCGCGGCTGTTCAAACTTTGTAAGCTTCGCACATTGTGATGGATGATGGGAAAATAGTGCCAGATCTATTCCAAGACAAGAGGTACTCCGTACGTATCCAGAGGAAGCCCATAACTGTCTAGGATCTCCCAGGTATCTCCCGAAGTCCACAAACCCACCCAATGACGTCCAGGCTGTCCTTTAGGGTCTGTGTTGACAATCGTACACACCCCCAAACATGCGTCTCAATACTGTCGGTCGCTCAAGGGTACTATTTCCATCGATGCTTGTCGTAGCAGTGCTCGGTGATACTGTTACACAGGTGATACAAGTGGTTGTTTTTAATGCAGAAAGGTCTGAATTTTAAACGTCAAAATTCACCACGCCCATGCCACCGATATACATCACGCTTTCAAACTCGCCTCAGACCACCACTGTCAGATTTTGACCAGGATTAGCCCCCAAATTGATCTCCGGGGTGACATCGCCTTGCTATTGTGGGTTTCGCAAGGGGCTATCTGCATCTCCTCCTGCGACATTATTAAACAGGTACAGCATGCAATTCTTGTTGTGCCCCCAATCCCCCAGTTTCAGCATACTTTTTTGCTTGCAGGAAGCGATGGTACCCCTACAAATCTTTCTTGTTATGATTCTGATTGAGTTCCAAGGTTTCATAAGGATATTCCTCATCGTGTATGATTTTACGAATGCGGGTCACCCCAAACTTTTGGAAGGCAAATGGGTAATGATCCAAATTTTCGTTGTAGGCGTAACTGTCCCACCATTAGACGGTCTTGAAAACGGATCTGTTTTCTTAAACATGGTACTCCCCCCGTCAAAGGTGAGTGTCTGGACATCCATGTACACGGTAGGATACCGAGCCCACGTGCTTTTGTTATGGCTTCGTTTAGTCAGTGCCGTGTAAGTGGTAGGGTTTAAGGTCAGCCTAAAGAGATAAAATTTGGCTTGGATATCATTCAGACCCAGGGTTGGGTACTTTTTGTCCGCCATCCTTGTGACAAAACAAAAAAACTCAGGACTGTTAAAGGTGATGCACACCTTGATTTCAATACCGGAAACTAACACGGTTCAGGTATGAATAGCTTCCAAATGCGGTTTCATGACCAGCTGCACCCATCCCTTCTCCAAAAAATGGAAGTTAACACTTTCAAGGGATTCGTCTCTCGAGTAGCAAACACGCCAGCATTAAGGGGGCGGTCATCATTCACAGCATTGGTGGCTTGCAGGGAAGCATTCACATTCAAATAATTCACTCAACCTTGTGGGGCTAGCAATGTTTCACTTTCACTGGGCATGAAATTCAGCAAGGTTTCACCAAAGGATCGGTAGGCATACATACCCGTCTGTTTGGTCATTAACATACTATTCAATCGCATGTCAAATTGCTGGATCATGGTGTGCGCCACGTTGTTGACCAGGTAAACTTACTTGGTATAATCGTCTCCCGCTTGATTGCCTTCAGCTGCAGTCCACATACAAACCAGCATTGTTGGCACTGGTAGGTAGTCTCATGTCAAAGGTCAAACTCAAATCGACAAAATCTTCCAATTCGGAAATAGTGAATTCCAAGGGGGTAAAAGGGCTCTTTTTGAGCGGGGAGTACCCCACCCTTCGAGACCCTTGAATAAACACATCTTGCCCTGGCAAAGCCCAGAAATTCAACGACTTGCTCATGACGAATGGCAACGTCGTCTGTGGGTTGTTCGTCGCAATCGTCTGGGTTTTATCTGTGTGGTCCACTGACGGAACAGTTTGTAGTCCAAGATTGCTGGTGGTGGTGTTATGTGATTGGAAATCCACCCACCACGCTGTCCCCACCCCCGCCATCGCCGTTCTCGGCTAGGAATGGATCGCAGCACTTTGACCTGCATTCCTTTGCTTTTCTATGCGAAAGAGTCCGTCATCTGGTACGGTCACCGGCTGCAAAACTTGTCTGTAAAATGTACCTTCCACTGGAGTCCCATCCCATTCTGGTACTTTTTAGGTGGGTACTATTCCTGGCACGACCCCACGGATCACAAAAACCTCTTCTGTCCACCCGGGCAAATACCCTTTTTTAAATGGCCTATGTTTTTTGTTCAAACGCACCTGTGTCCCTTTTACCAAAAGCATCTGTTTGTTCTTTTTTTTGGCTCTCTCTTGGCTCTTTCGTGGCTCGGGTTATATGAAAAAACAGTGAGCAACAACGACCCTTTTATAACAGTAAAACGCTTTTCCCTCAAGGTATGTGGACCAGTAAAATCATGGTTGTTTATGATTTTTGCTATGTGTTTGGGAATGGCTTATTCGCTTTAGCTCTTCGACAGCATGCTGTATTCTCCCCAACGTATCAAAAACATGTTCTGTAAACTGTGCCATGGGTCAGTATGAGCTTCATGTTTCGCGTACCAATGATGGCGCATGTTTTACCCATCAATGACGCAATGGGTTCAAGGCGGGCTTCAAACCTGTCCTCAACACGATCATACTCGAACCAACAATTTTGTTTCATCGAGTACAGATACAAGGGTTTGTGCATAAGGCGTGCCATATCTACGCTCCACCCCGTCCCACCATCCACACACTCTAATTCTTGACTGTTTTGTGCAAATTTTCCAACAGCGTACACAGTAGCTTTCTTTATAATCCAATAATTGCACTGCAATAACCCGTTGACTTTACAAGAAGATGATGGGTATATACGCTGTAAAGAGACAAATCCCCAGATAGGAAACTGCTAAGGCATCAACAAGTTTGGGATCATGACCACCACAGAGATGCCATCCTTTCCCATCCCCTCGGGGTGATAAGGTAGTTGTAAGGGACAATGCACATAACACGCATCCCACATTGCCACGCCCACTATGTGGCCCAGGCATCGGTACCTTTAGCGCCCCCTGTGATCATGGTGATTTCGCTCGGTTTCGACATTCGCTCACTCTCACTCACAACGACAAGTACATCAACCAAGTGGTTGCATTCTCTTTTTATTACACCACTGAACCAATTAAAAACTATTTACAATATTGAGCACAGTTCATGTGGTCTTTGAAAAGCATCCATCAGATAGGCGCTGGGCCATGCGACAAGCCATTTGAAAGGCGGACGGTGCTTGGGATGTGTTCTTGAACGATCTTCCACTCTGCTTCTATGGGTGATGTCGAGATGGCACAACATTCTGTTTTTTCTTTGGTTGGTAAGCCACCAGGTGTGGTTTAAAGCCTGGGTATTGAGGATGTTGCGGTGGCGGATTTAGTTTCTCTAAGGTGAAGACTAGGATCTTGTGGTTCCAGGGAGTGTCCAACCATTGGAAGTAGGGGCATGTGCGGCTCCGACAACTGAAATACATGCGTCCACGATTCTTCTCACTTTTGCTCTGTTTCAGAGTGGAAAGTTTATTGCAGTAACACAGCATCTTTGGCCATTCGGAATGCATTTTGTGGATGTTAATCACAAGCTGTTGGTGCCGTTGTTTCTACACCGCTTGTAAGTACTGGTGTACTTTTTGTTGGCTTGCAATGAAGGCACAGCGGTACTCAGGACATTTCACGTAATTAAAACCATTGCCTGATGCTCGGTGCTCCAACAAATAACCATGAAAAGGGCATGTGGTATCAACTTGTGCTGACAGGTCATCGAAGATCTGCCCCATGAGTTCTTCAATAGTGGTGGGTTCATTGGGCTCCCACACTTCCCTTTCTTGGTAGGTCTGCTCCACGACTTGCACAGTGGGTGTGGGTGGGATGGGCGATAGGGGTGGCAATTCCTGTATTTCCTCCATGGTCATAGCGTTGTTTCCTCAGCATGTTTTTGTGACTTCTGGCTTCTTCTTGGTAGGAGTTTGGATGGCCGAGTGGGTTTTCGAATAGGTACGACTTGTTCTTTCTTCTCAGACATGATATAGTCTCATGAAAAAGTGAGCTAGACCGACACTTTTATAACCACCAAACGTTTGTCCCTCAAGGTATGGTGGGCCGGTGACATCGTTAGGAATCAATCATAGAATGACCTAGTTGCCTTTTGATTGGCTCTCGATGAGGTCATGGTTGTTTCTGATTGGTTTTCGACGAGCTCATCTGGTGTGGTTGTGATTGGTTTCTTTTCCTTAGTCTTGTCTTTGCTTCGTTGTTATCTCTCATTCGCAGTTCAGCTCTAGAGCAAGAAGTACTGTACACGCAGTATTATTTTGTGTGTCACACATGTGCGCGCTTAATATATTTTTCCACACCGAAATTTGCAGTATTTGCTTATTTTAATCTAGATAGATTTATGTCTCATTTGCAGTTGTTGCTCTGCCATTTGTATTATTCGCATCACTTCATTTGGATTCAACAAAACCTAAACCATATTATGATGCATGTGTGCCCCTTTTATACATATGAACATTATGATTTTATCAAAATGATGAGACAACTGTAAGTTGGTATTACTTTTAAACCGTTTGTTATGATCAGTGGTATTGTATTACAGGCGCAGAATGTAATTTGCCAAGTTATAAAATCATGATTTTCCGACGGTTCTCAACATTTTGTAAGAGAGGTTACAAACAGCCAATTAAACTGCTTGAGTGGGGGAGGTACATTGTCCCCGTCAGGTTGTTCTTCGTCCTTGTGTGCCTCGGTATTCAACTGAAATTGATGTTCAAAAGGACATAAGGAGGACAGGAGGGATTTCTCACTGCTACTGATTATTCCCATGGGCATTTATAGCCAATAGAAATTTTCCGGTTATTTCCCTTGGGGACATTTCAGCCAACTGGATAGTTTTACTCGTCTCAAAAGAAGAATGTTTGGGGTATTCCTGTCAGCCGTTACTTTTTAATTCGACTGATGAGGACGATGAGCTGTTTTCAAAATGTTTTTCAGTATTCACCGGTTGTTGCTGCTCTTTTGCTGTATTCTCCCGTTTGTTCAAAGTGGAGACAAACAAAAGAAGAAGGGAGATATGTTTATTCACACAGTCGATGACGATGAGTATGAGACTTTATTACTTCTCGTCAAGGGAAAATTTCAAGTGCCAGTAGCTGAGCGGACGAGATCACAGAAAAGTGCCGTGGTCCAGTTTTGGAGAAGAAAGGAAATGTTTACTCTAGGAAACGAGGAAAGTCCTACGCTATATTTCAACTGAAGAAAGGTTGTCAAAAAGTCGGAGGTTTCACGAGTTGTTGCAAAAACGTTTAAAGAAACTAAATTGGCCGGTTACAAAAAGCTAAAACAAAGATCACACGATAGTTACGCAGGACTTACTGAGCGAAAGATACGACAAGTCACCTCAAGTAACATTAGATACCGTGTCCACAATGCAGCATTTACAAACAAAGCTGTACCAAAGCCTGTTAGAGCACACCACGTACAGTCGCAGCACCAGGTCGATTTGGTTGACTTGAGCAAGGAGCCAGTTGAGCTTGGAAGGAAGAGTTACAGGTACATTCTCTCTGTCATGGATGTATTCAGTCGTTATCTCTGGCTCGTAGCACTGCCCACAAAGTCAAGTCGAGATATAGCAAGGGAACTCCAAAAGATATATGAACGGGATGAACCACCGGATCGTCTTCAAAGTGACCAAGGCCTGGAGTTTCATGGGCGTGTAGAAAATATTTGCAAGAGGTATAAAATTCGAAGAATTCAAAGTAGGCCTCACCACCCACAATCGCAAGGCAAGGTTAAACGTTCGCACCGACGATTGCGTGACAAGATGATGTTTCACTTACTGACTACGAAGGGGAAAGGAATCGACTGGGCCAAAACCCTGCCAAGGTACTGCAGAGTCCTAAACGAAGAAAAGAAAGAAGAACTTGGCTGGTTAAGCCCCTTTGAAGTTTACTATGGGCGAAAATCGAATGTTGTGACCAAAGCATCTTTAGAAAACTACGACATTGATAGGTGTCCTTCAGAACCTTTAGAAACCCCAAAAACGAAAGACCTGTCTAAACACCATATGGCCGTCAAAAACATTATAAAGGGCCAAGTCTTACAACCGAAAACTGGAAAAACGGATGATGGACAAGCACATGCGTCGCAACGGTCCTCCAACAGAGTATAAACAAGGAGATAAAAATCTTGCTAAAGCTTAAGTCACGAAAAGGGAGGATTGCTCCAAAACGAAGGCACATTTTGAAAGGCCGAATAGTTGCAAGAAATCTCAAAACTTTAATGTATAAAGTATTATTTATCAATCGAACTTCACATAAAAGAGTGCAGGAGTGGATTTCTGTGGAAGATATCACAAGTGTTAGTTCTCAGGAAGAGAAAGCAAAACGGAAAGAGCAAGAACAAAAAAGAAAGAAGCGGTTGCATCGAAAGAAATCTCGTATTGTTTTAACTTGCGAGGATAGATTAGAGTTCTTTAGAGAAAGCACGCTTATTGCCTTTGATCCTCCGAAAGATGGCAATTGTCATGTTTCTTCTTGAGGAGGATAGGAATTGAACAATCACCAGAAACGCTGAGAAAAGAGATTGTAAGATACTTACGAGAAAATCCAAATGACTTAGAGGGTTTTCCCTTCGAACTATTTGCTGGTCAAGGATGGGCTGTATACTTGGCCGAACAAAGATGGCACCCATGGAGATCACATAACTTTGCAGGCCGCGTCGAACATTTTCAATGTTCAAATAACTGTTCATTCTTCCCTCGGAGTGGAGGCAACCACAATGATTTCTCCATTTACTGAGGTTGAAGTTACGAATTTCAACCTAGGACACTTTGCCGAAGGGCAGGGGGAGACTATGTGTGCCTAGAGGTCGAGAAAAGTGCCGCTGAAAACATTCAAATGACAAGCAAGAGAACCAGGAAGTATTGTATGAAGACGAAAACGAAACAGAGAAAGCGGAAGAAAATAATAACAAAAGACAAAACAAAACGAATGGTGGAGCAAACAAAGAGGACCAGAGAGTAAAAGAGGGCATATACAAGAATCCGAATGACAATAATCATCAGCAAAGAAGGAGCAAAGCGACAAATTCATTTGACCACCTTCCAAACGAAATAATTGCCATGATTTTTGAAACAGCTATACGATCTACAAACCCCAATGATGCCTGCATTATTTCCAGCGACTAAGAAATGAGTGCTCTCGATTTCGCCGGTGCGCCAATACCTTCACTTACTTGTTACCGAAAATATACTATCGTGACGGATCCCCGGGTATAATCAGTGTAAGGCGGCTCATAAAGGAGTTTGGTCCTTCACGTGGATTGATCCTCAAGTTAAGACGTATAATTGATAGCAACCGTTGGCACCATGCATGGCTCGAGTTATGTGCCATAGTTTTAGGTTGGCTCCAAATTAAGAACATTTTTTGGCGCAAATAAGATGCTATTTTCTTTTGTTTAGTAGCTTTTCTGTATCAGCATCTTTTTGGTTGTTGTTATTACTGTACTTTGTTAATGCTGTTCCTTGTTAAAGCAGCTTTTTGCCAGAAGATACAATAACTAATGTAAAATGCACAATGTACTACGAAGTTTAAAGTTAAATACGTTGTAATAACTAATAAAAGTTGCTGTTCAAAGTTATAGAATTGCGATTTTCTTTCAGTACTTTCGTGGCAGGAGAGATGGTAAACTCTCCAGATATTCCTATGCATTCTTCCGTGATAGAAGAACCACTCACTGACCCAGAGGTTTTAGGACCGGCGGCTCGTGGCCTTAGTCCTTGTCAAAACGCTTAGGGACACTTCAAATACAGCACTCTATTGTAAATGACGAGAATTAAAATTCTCCCATCCCACTCTGCAAACAATGTTGTGTAATGGATTAAGATGTAAAAGAGCCGTAGCTACGGCACCCTGAGGCCCAATATCCAGTCCACGGTTCATGGCCCACTCCCATAGTTAAAAGCCGCCATATTGAATATCGATATGGCCTCGGATCGAAGTCGAAAACCAAAGGACACGGTTTTGGCTGCCATATATCAGAAAAATTGCAAAAGAACAGACTTCAGTAAGTGTACTAAAGTGAATGTTAAGTAAGTGTGAATGTTACATATTCATTTCATACTAATTAACAATCAACAACCATAAAGATCAGCGATGTCGGTTACCACATTAACATCATTGGAAAGGCCTCATTACAAATTGCGTCAGACATTATTACAATTTGCGTACACTTACAACATTACAAAATGCTGCAGCCCTTATTAGAAAATGCGTAGGTTGGATCTGTTACAAAATGCTGCACACGATATTACACAATGCGCACATTATTACAAAATGCCGCAATCGTTATTACAAAATGCGTAACATTACAAAATGCGTCGTTATTACAAAATGCCGCAGAACAGGGTGAGACCAATGATATATTAGAATTTCCTCTTTTACAACAACTACATGTAAAACATGCATACTACTAATACCCCTTTGCCTTTTCCCATTGAGTGTGCCATGCAATGATTGTTATGATATCATTCAATCAAGCAATACTAAACTCAACGACTAGTAACAACCATTGATTCTAAGATGTTCGTGTCCACTTTTAAAAGTGCCAACACAACGCACATGGTTTTCCGTTTTCGGGGTGTCCATGTAAGTCACTCAGGGGCTCCTAAGGGGATCCCCAAAGGTTTCAATATTACAACATCTTCCCCCCCTTTAAGATGATTCAATGAGTCTCTGTGGCCTCCTAACTTCACGCCCAGATCTGGTTGTAACAGGAGTGTGTGCAATTGTTTCTGTCTGTCTCTCCGATGTCACTGGACTTGGTGCTGCCTTCTCAAGTACAGGTGCCTGTCTTGTACTCGCAGGAGAGTCATGAGATTGTGTACTCATGGGAAGAGCCCCTGTCCTTGGTGTCATGGGAGAATCATTTGCAACAGAGATGATCTGTCTTCTGTTTCTCCTGAAAGCACGCCCATATTCATCTTCCAGCATGTATGATCTTGGCATTACTTCCGCTTTGCGCCATTCCTTCTCACCATTTGGACGCCGCACCCTGTCCCCAACTTTAAGTGGAGGCAAATCTCTACTCTGCGTGTCATAATCAGACTTGGAATTATACTGTCGATGATGAAGCGTTTTCAGAACATGATCACGATTCACTGGCTGAGGTACCAAGAGACGTCGATGAGTTGGTATCATTGTTCGTGTGCGCCGACTCATCAGCAGCTGTGCAGGTGACACACCAATATCTTCGAATGGGGTGTTGCGATACTTTAACAGTCCCTCAAATGGGTCTTTGTTCTCTGCAGCAGCCTTCTTAAGAATGCGTTTTACGGTCTGTACAGCTCTTTCAGCTGCGCCATTTGATTGAGGATACTCTGGTGAGCTGGTTGTATCGGAAAATCCCCACTCATCAGCAAATTTCTTGAACTCATGGTTTCTGCTTAACAAATGTCTGGTGTTGCTGTACTGCGGTCCGTTGTCACTGACAACTTTCTCTGGGATTCCAAACCTGGCAAATATTTTCTTCAAGTTGTTGATAACACAAATGGCAGTGTTTTGGCGAAGCAGTTCTATTTCAAAGTACTTCGAATAGAAGTCAGTAACTAACAGGTACTTTTGGCCACCAAATTCAAACAGGCCAGTCTCAACTACTTGCCAAGGTAATCCTGGAATGTCATGAGGATGTAATGTCTCTTTCTGTTGTCGGTTGCGGAACGCATTACACACGGCACAGGAACTGACTTTGTCTTTGATTTGCGCAGTAATGGAAGGCCAGAAAACGTAATTCCTCGCAAAGGAAAGGCTCTTGCTCTCTCCCATGTGCGCGCCATGAATTTCATCTAACACTTCAGCTCTCAATGGTCTTGGCACTACAATTCTGTCTGATTTAAACAACATGCCATCCTCAACACTCAGCTCTTCTCTGAAATTCCAATATTCCCGGGCAAGTTCATCAACTTGTTCTTTCTCAGAGGGCCATCCTTTCAAAACGTATTCCATAACCACTCTGGATGTCTCATCAGTACTAGAACTGTCCTTGAATCTCTTCAGGGTACTACTTTCTAATCCAAGTTCCTCAACAAGATTAACTCCTATGACATCTTCAGGTTCACTGAATGGTTTAGTTTCACTTAGAGGTGCTCTACTAAGGCAGTCTGAAATGACCTGCTGTTTTCCGGGAAAATAACGCACCACAAGGTCATACTTGGTACGTTTGAGCAACATCCTCTGTAGCATGGGAGGGGCCTCATTCAATGGTTTCCAAAAGATTGACTCCAGCGGTTTGTGGTCTGTCTCAACAAAAACTCTGCGCCCATACACATATGTGTGAAAATTTTGCGCTCCCCATGCAATCGCCAACAGCTCTCTTTCAATATTCGCATACATCTTCTCTGAGGGAGTCAATGTCTTCGAACTGAAGGCAACTGGTTTGTCCTCCTGCATGATCACCGCACCAAGGCCTGTGCTTCTTACACTTGTTGCATTTCTTACCAAGAGCTGGGCAGCGAGGTGGCTGAGTAAATGGGTGCTTGTAACCACAAAACTTACAGTTAGGAGCAGGTGTCTTTTCTTGAACCTTGACTTTCTTGAGAGGGTGAAGTGACCGTTCAGAGCCCGCCTCTGCTGGTGTACTAAACCTGTATTTCTGTTGTTCGGCTGCCTCGAATGTACGACAATAATCATGAGCAGTTTGCAGCGTTAAATCTGGTTTATTTAGCAGCTCACCTCGCAATTCGTCTGACAAAACTCCTCCGACAATACGATCACGAATGAGTGAGTCATGGAGGTCGCTAAATTCACATGTTAAAGACAGTCTTTTCAGTTCACTGACGAAATTGTCAATCCTCTCACCTTCCTTCTGATTTCGCTGATTGAACACCAGTCGCTCATAAATTACATTTCTAGCACCTTGGCACAATTCCTCGCATTTGCGACAGACATCTTGATAGCAATCTTTGTCTTCTTCATCGGTAAACACAAAGTGACTGTACTCTTCGATAGCTTCTGGCCCAGCACAATGTAACAGCAAGTTTACCTTCAGTTTGTCCGCTTTAGCATCTTTGCCCTTCGCAACAAGGTAAATCTCAAATTGCATAAAAAATTTCCTCCAGATCTCAGCAGCATTCGCGTCTAAAAGCAGTGGACCGGGCATTTGAGAATCTCGTTCGGCGATTATACAAGATACAAAAATACAACTCACAGGAAACTTGCTTTTCCCTCAACTCATCTCACAATTCGGCAGGGCAGGAAACCGCTTATACCATGTTATGATATCATTCAATCAAGCAATACTAAACTCAACGTCTCGTAACAACTATTGATTCTAAGATGTTCGTGTCCACTTTTAAAAGTGCCAACACAACGCACATGGTTTTCCGTTTTCGGGGTGTCCATGTAAGTCACTCAGGGGCTCCTAAGGGGACCCCCAAAGGTTTCAATATTACAACAATGATTACATCCGAGCAATGTTCATATTAACTCTAAAAAATATGCGTATAATCGGCGCATTGCTATTCCGCCTTATGACCTATGTAAAAAGGCACCATCTTAAATAAGTTCTTTTATGAATCTTGTTGAATCCTAGAGGAATCTATGTGATCAGAGTTGACATGATCTGTTGCTGTGTTGTGATAACTAGTTTTGAGTAAAGACATTGATAACATACCATGCAGCCATTTAAAGTATTTTTGTGCTAATTATTATGTTCTGTAAGTGTACATAGCCTACTAGGCGACACATATTTTACGTCTGACAATATAGTTCATTGAATTTACAGATATGTAACAAATGTTCACGCCTAATGGCAGATGATAATGTTACAAAAGGGAATCAACAGACTCTTGCAACTTTCTCCCAAGATCACAAACAGCCGAACCATTACAAAATACTTGGGTTATCTGGATCGAGGAGTTGTGGATCTAGAAGATGAAGAGTTCCCAGATCTGAGACTTCTGTGTGAGTTTTTTAACACCACATTCTTAAGAAGTCACCCCTCTACCTCGATACATGTTGTTAATTCCAAGTTGTTCATTGAGGGAAACATGCAAAAGTTTAAGAATAAGTTCTGACACGGAAGTCCTTACAATCATTGAGCTTACATTTGTGGATGTTTAAAGACTATTTTCGCTGATTTCAAGAACATTGAATGCGTAATGATGATATTAACACATGAAGTGGTATCTATGACAAAAAACAATTCAATTCTTTGTTTTCTTTGGATTTCAAAACATGTTAACAAAACTGAGTGGCCCAAGTTTTAAGCATTCATTTAAGAAAGACACATGTTTATTTGAACTGGCATTTTCCTATTTGATGGTCTGCCATTACTAACTTTAAAATCTTAAGAGCTGGATTGACGAATGCAATGCGTGTGTGGAATGCAATGTGTGTACACAGTTGGATTACTATGCAGCGTGGAAGTTTCGGGCTTTCAGACCTTTAAACTCGTGTTTTGCATCGATAAGAAGCGGCAGTTACAAGCTGAAATTTTAAGCTAGTGAGTAAATGACGTCTTTTTGCCCTAGATCCAACCCTGTGAGGACCAATCGGTCAGTTTCGAACTTGAGTAATGGCAAATTGTGAGATCCAAAACTTGCACTCAAAGTAAATGAGCATTAGATAAAAATCAAAGCTCAAAATGTTTGCCAATCAGGTGTCAAGAAAAGACTTTCAAAATCTGAAGAGAAGAAAGGAAGTGATAATTGATTATAGAACTTTAAGTAAATAAGTGTTAATTATAGTTTTTCTCCCATTAAGTCATTGGTTGCATTATTATGCCTTCCCCTCCTTTTGGAAAAGGAGACCAAACAAGCACAGAAGCCACATGAGTCCTTTCTGAAGGTATGGTACCACTAACTTTTCGCAAGCATTTAATTGCCTATGAAATAGAAATGTATCTTTTGCTTATTTGAAAGACCTTCAAAGTGATGAAGAATAATGTTTACAATTTTGGAATACATTCTTTGGTTCCAGAGATATTAAAGTTTTTGTCAAAAAACTGAGGTCACACACCAACTTTGCTTCCCCACATGGTTCAATCGTTGGGCTGCTCATCTTCAATAATAATAATAATAATAATAATAATAATAATAATAATAATAATAATAATAATAATAATAATAATGATAATCCGTTGAAGCCGAGTACAAGGCGATTTAGATCAAAGGTGCACTCAACCTTTTCAAAAATGAGAATCCAACCATGGAGCTGGTGCGCCAGTTTGAAGACCGTTCAGTAAGGCTAGAACATTGTTCTATTGTCAAGGAGGCTTTGAAGTATGGGCAAGAGCTTGGAATAAAGCTAAATTTGGTGCACCCTAACCCTACATGCTGTACTGAGGATGGAGATGAGATCCCAGGTACAAAGACCAAACAGCAGTTGAAGCGAGCTCAGCAAGAAAAGCTGAAGAAGGACGTGCGAAGTCAGAGTTGGCAAGGGAAGCTGATCGCATCGAGATGGAGTGACTCCGAGCTGAGTAACGGGTGTTTTGACTGGCTTAAGTGGAAATCCTGTCCATCATGCGTGGATGCTGGTATCTATGAGCTGTACGAGCAGATGCTCAATACACGAATCTACCAGAGTAAAAAGACAAGAACTGCTAGGGAGTGTGACGTGCAATGCAGACTCTGCGGTAAAGCGCAATAGTCGGTAGCACATATTCTGGCTGGATGTTCTGCACTTGCGCAGAGCAAATACCTCCACAGGCATAATTGCATGTTAAAGATTCTGTTTTTGAGATGCTCCATGATCTAGAACTCGTAGACACTGTACCACCTTGGTACTCCCCGATCGAGCCAAAACCTGTTTACGAAAGCGCAGATGCACAAGCCTTTTGGGATGTCCCGCTGTACGCAGACCCTGTGGTAGTGAGAGCCAACCGGATAGATGCTAGGGTTGTGGACCACAAGCGGAAGATTGTCACCATCTTAGAGATGAGTTGTCCATGGGTGGACAACAGAGCTGCAAAAGACCAGGATAAGACAGAGAAGTATGCCCCCTTGCGGCCGGAACTAAAACAACAGTTCAAAGGATACCGCATAGACCAGCACAACATCATTCTAGACGTACTGGGAGGATACTCCAAAGGACTTGAGAGAACTGTTAGGGTTTTGGTGGGAAGGAAGAGTAAAGAAGTCTTGATAAAGATGCAGAAGTCCGTGTTAGCTACAAGTTTACACATTGCCCGCCACTTCAAAATAATGACGTAAGAAAAGACACTAGTAAGGGATTTTCTAATTATTTTAATGTGATATCTCAGAGAAGGAGATTTGAATTTTTTTTCCTTCAAGGTCTACTTAGAAGACATTTTAATGTATTAGTTTTTATAATAAGTTTTTATTTTAATTTTCTTATTTCCCGTTGGCCTTCAGGTTATGCAACAGCGCCCTACTGTGCTTTAGCTATCGTTGAGCATACAAACGTTTGCACTGCTATAATAACAATAATTTCCCCGTGGCCTTGAAATACCGGGTTGGCATCCGGCAGGGTACAGCCATGCCTCATGGGCAGGAGGGGCTCTTAAGTCTTGGTCGACAGCCCTCCTAGAGATGGTTTCTCAAAGGCAAAAACTGGTGGTAGTGACACCTTAAAACACCACCCTCTTATGAGTGAAAATGTCTAATGATAAGTTATCAGACAACGGCGTGAATGAGACCGGAACTACCAGTGAAGGTGTCTCGCCCGGCAGGTACTCCTCGGCCTAGCAACGGGAAACTGGTCAATATCAAGCTACTGCTAGGATGCAATGGACCAAGCAAGTAAATATCGTAGTTATGGAATGCTATTATCGAAGTAGGCCTGTAGATGAGAATGGGATACCAATAAGAGGTTACAGACGATGAATGTTCAGGGAGTGGAGAGAAAGGGGAATGTTCGAGTCCGCTGAGCAAAGGATTTCTGACCAGGCAAGGGCAATAAGAAAGAATGGTTGGCTGTCCGAGCTGGAACTAGAGACGATAAGGAGAAGGATAGAGCAGGAAGGTGAGGAAACCGATGAGATGGAAAATGTTACAAAGAGTGCTGATATAGACCAAAATGTGGTGGATGAGGTAGAGAGGGGTTTGGAAAATGGGCAAAATGTTGATTTTGTTGTGAATGAGACTGAGGACATACCACCTGAAGAGAGGACAATTATAGACCAAATTAGAGAGATCATCGCTGAGGGTTTAGGAAACAACCATGGTTATTCATTTAAGAAAGTTGATAAGAAAAGATTGGAAGAAGAAACTAGGAAAGTAAACAAGGCAATTAAGCATGTGGCGACAAAGGACATAACTGAATAAAACAATCTGATCAAAGCTGCTAGTATATGGGTTGAAGGACAGTTGGGTCTAAAAAAGCCGATGAGAGGTAAGAACGTGGAACCATGGTGGAAAAGAAGAATCGAGGGAGATATTAAGGGAATAAGGAGGGAAGTGAACATATTGAAGAGAGAAAAACAAGGAGAAATCAAATCAAAACGAAAGGTTAAAGAACTGGAAAATAAATGCAACATTAAAAGAAAGGGGCTAACATTGGTAATTGAACTTAAACAAAAGTTGCTGCCAACGAGTGCAAAAATAAAACGATACAAACAAAGAATAACACAATACCGACAAAATCAGATGTTTGAGACTGACCAGAAAAAGGTCTATGAAGAATTGAACGGGGAATTTAATGGTGAAAGTGTGATACCTGATGCTGAAGAGAGTAAGAGTTTTTGGAATGGTATTTGGGGGGTGGAAAAGGAACATAACCGAACAGCGGACTGGTTAGAGGGGTTAAAGGGAGAGAGGGATTATGACCAACAGGAAGCGCTAGAAATATCCGACGTGATGGTCAAGAACAATGTAAGAAAATTCCAAATTGGAAAGCTCCTGGTTGGGATGGCATTCAGGGCTTTTGGATGAAAAGTCTGGATACGATGCATGGCAGAATTTGCGAGCCAACTCAATGAAATTTTAAACGGAACAGCCAGGTTACCTGAATGGATGACTTATGGCAGGACAGTTTTGTGCCAAAAAGATCCTGCTAATAGTATTGCAGTCGATAATTTTAGATCGATATCCTGCCTACCTCTGATGAGGAAGCTAACAACAGGAATACTTGCTGATAATATGTATGACTACCTTGAGAGGGAAAGGATATTACCTGAGAAACAGAAGGGGTGCCGCAAGGGAAGGCGTGGAACTAAGGACCAGGCTATTCTAAAGGATTGTAGAAAAAGACACACAAATCTGGGGATGGCTTGGATTGATTATCGGAAAGCATATGATATGGTGCCGCATAACTGGATTGTCGAGTGTTTGGAGATGTTTGGGATAGCTGAAAATGTGAAAAAGTTTCTGATTGATAGTATGAAGACATGGAGAACAGAGTTAACATCATCGGGCGAGAGGTTAGGAGTTATCCACATTAGAAGAGGGATTTTTCAAGGGGATAGTTTGTCACCACTACTTTTTGTGTTATGCATGATTCCATTAACATTGATTTTGAGAAAATCAACAGCAGGTTATGATCTTGCCAAGGAATTTAAGGTGAACCATTTTCTTTTCATGGATGACTTGAAACTGTTTGGGAAAAGTGAGGACCAAATAGATTCATTAGTACAAACTGTGCAGTTGTTTAGTGAGGACATTGGAATGGAATTTGGGTTGAACAAGTATGGTGTGTTGTTAATGAAAAGAGGAAAGAAGGTGAGATTTGATGGTATTACCCTTTTTGATGGGCAAATGAGAGAAATTGAGGAAGAAGGGTATAAATATTAAGGGATGTTGAGGTGGATATGATGAGGGAAAAGGAGATGAAAAAACGATTTGGGAGAGAGTACAAGAGAAGGTTGAAGCTTGTGTTGAAATCAAAATTGAATGGAAAAAACAAAATTAACGCCATTTACACCTGGGCAGTCTCTGTACTGGGGTACAGAGGAGGTGTTATAAGATGGACAAAGGAAGAGCTAAAAACATTGGATAGAACGACTAGAAAGGTATTTGACAATGAATGGTGCTTTTCATCCAAAGAGCGATGTTGATAGGTTGTATGTGTAAAGGGTGAATGGAGGCCGTGGACTGATAAGCTGTGAGGGATGTGTGAGAAGTGAGGAAAACAGTTTAGGATGGTATGTGAAGAATTCTCTGGAAGTCGTGCTGCAAGGGGTAAGGGCAACTAGTGTAATTAGGAGTGAGGGGACAGTGAGCAAAGATGAATTCAAGACATCGTGGAACAATGAGAAACTCAACAGTAGTTGTATGGGCTCATTCAGACCAGATTTGACAGGTAGTCATCAAATGACGTCATCAATCAAAGACAAAAGAAGGGGGCGTGCATAAATTAGGGGCAAGTTGGGGCATGACTGACACCACGCAGTGTAACCCTAAGAAGGGGGTTTGCATAAATTAGGGGCATGTTGGGGCATGACGCAATGCAGTTGTAGCCCTAACACGTGAAACAACACATTCAACCCGGGTCGTCGCATAAATTAGGGTAAGGTTAATAAGATGCCAGTCATGTACGAAGACAAGGATTTTTCATCGATGAGAATGACCAAGAAAGAAACGTAACCCTAAAATAATGTTTTGTAAGGTGCGCATAAAATAGTACTGTGTGTGCATATAATTTTATCAGTAGGTGACTAGCCTTGTTTGGAGAGAGAGAGCTCTGTCCTGATCTGTAGTTGAACTGTGAATAAGAGATCGCATCAAAGCAAAGACAAGAGTAAGGAAAAGAAATCAATCACAACCACATCAGATGACCTCATCGGAAACCAATCAGAAACAACCGTTACGTCATCGAGAGCCAATCAAAACGCAAATACCTATTGTTTTGAAGCGAGTAAAACAGAACATTAAAACACATACACAAAAGGCTTTACACGCCTGGAAAAGTCCACAAACGCTTTGTTCTTTTTTAAACTAAATTTGCATAGAGGCGATCGAAGCGTGAAGAAGGAAGAATATAGACCAAAAAAGTTGTTTTGTGAGGAAAAGAGGAGCATTCTCAACTCTTTCACGCTTTTTAAACAAACGTGAACTTCGTTGTTACAACCTTTTTTAAGGAAAGTTTTTCAACCTCACGCTTGAATGAAACACAGGTAAATGCAATCTTTTTATGTAAGAATACACAAAGACATCCTTCAGTGCACAGACACAAAGAAAGCCTACTCAACAGATTTGAATAACGCCTAAAAAAAAAATTGGATTTTGAGAAGCGTTTGAGACCGTTGTATGGTGAAGCGGGAGTTGGTTTCATATCGTATTTCAAAATACTTTTCACAATATTTGACGCAGTGAGCAAACAACAATATACATTTCAAACACTTTATTAAAAGATACTCTAGTGACAAGTTGATATAAACGATTGTTCTTCGACTATTCGACTATCGTAACCTTAAAACAAACATGTTGCGTTGCGCTTAAACAAATACTCTGACTCTAATAAATGCAGTTCTGTCCAGTCATAAAGAATATTAAACATTCGAGACCGGACTAACTCGAACGAATTTTATTTGCAGAACGCTATCGTTAAGTCAATAGAAACACACCAACAAACATTTCAAACGTTTTACTGAATTAACAGAGAACGCTTATCATAATGTGATATTTGCGAGAGATAGTTCTCTTTAAACAAACCTTAATCCGAAAAAAGTTGTTTTGAAAACGCATCCTATGTACAACAAAGATTATAGTTGTTAAGTCAATAAATACACACCAATGGGGAGTCAGGGTGGTTTAGTGGTTATCAACTGCGCCTCCCACCTCTGTGACCCGAGTTCAACTCTGGCCTCGGTTCGTATGTGGTTTGAGTTTCAATCGATCTCAATCTGACTCAGAGTTTTTCTCCGGGTACTCCGGTTTTCCTCCCTCCTAAAAATCGACTCTCAGTCAATTACATCCGGCTGCGGGCGGATACCCTCGATAGGGATAACCTCTGGTATCCTTTCCTTTCATTGTATTACATGAATAAAGTTGGTATTTAATATAACAAGCATTTCAAACGTTTTACTGAATTGACAGAGAACGCTAATCATAATGTGATATTTGTGAGAGTAGTTCTCTTTGTAATTCACTTGCATTCACTGCATCATTATTGTTCTATTATGCATGCACTGTTTGAACGCTTTTAGAGCAAATAAATAACACACGCGTAAATGAGAGATGAAAAAAAATGTAATTCACTTGAGTTCGCTGCATCATTATTGTTCAGTAAGGTTCCCACTTTGTATTACTCCTTAATCGGGCAACCATAGCTGTTCTTGCCCTGTAGGACCTTTTAGTAACCCGCCTCTCCGTGGAATCTGGGGGCGTTTCAATGATCCAGGGATCTGTTTCCTGTTCGATAGGAGAAGGTGGTGTTTCTATCCTGAAAGGAATTTTGCATGGACCAACAGGTGTAGCTGGAAGTTTCCTGTGTGCTGTTTTTTTGGGTTGTACCTCGGATATCGTATGAGAATGGTTTGGAGTGGGCGCATTTGGAGTTGTTGTCGCTGTCCCTGCAGGTTTCGCATTCGTTTCGCTCTTCATTTGTTTTGCCAAACCTTGATACCGTTGTCATAGTTGATCCAATAAGGCCACTTTTTGATCCGTGGGCAAAGTAGAATCCGTGATATGTTTCATGTCTTGATCCAAGCGTGTCAAGGTCGTGAGTTGCGGTGGTGATGTTAAGCGATGTTCTGTGTCAAGGTTTTGCAATAAATGCTCTGGAACCAACATCATCTTTTGTACGTGTTTCATTTAACACTTAACCCAATAAATCCAAAGCGAACGGTGCAATCAAAGAGGCGAGAGCTGGCAGGAATCCTCCTTGTTTATTGAGAACTTCTTTTTTCTTCTTCAGACTAGGTGTCTTGCGAGTCAAATACAGGAGTTTTGACTTGTGTGGTTTCAAGCGTTTAAATGATGAACTTGGAACCATAATGTTCCCTTTAAGTAGATTAAGAGCGACTTCACTGATGGCTTTTATTTGTCCCTTACTAGCGTGAGATATCATCTCTTTCCGCTGTTTCCCTCTGCTTGTAAAACAAGTGCAGAGAAAGGGTAAATGTTGATTGACTTTGGAAGCCTTGATGAGTTCTCGTTTTCTTCTCTCGGTACTTTTGAAATCTTTCCAGAACGCAAAGTCATTTCACCACCATTTTGATTGTTTACTGTCTCCTCGTGGTGCAACAATTGCAAAGCCATAGCGTTGAATGAAATTTACCGGAAAGGGTTCATCGGTTTTATAGAATTTCTTATCCACGTAAACGATGGGATATGAATGTGACGCTGGGAAGATCCTTGTTCGCAATCGTTGAATGTCCGGGGTTTGTGGATGTAAATCCATCATTAAGTATCCAAATGGTTGTAATGCAGCGTCTTGAAAACTCTCCCATACATAGGGAACGCGCCCAGAAAACGCCTGTTGTGCCAGTGTCCTCAACCCCAAAGTATCTCGAGGATTGTTAAAAGCAATGATGTGATGAGCATTAAGAGAAATGCTCTGGGAAAACTTTCCTGGGGGAAAAAAGTTTTGCGTCAAATAAATGCAGGTGACGTCACAATGATGGGACTTTGGTGAACAAATCCAAAATGCGCTCGTCATCGCTACAGTTTCTCATGAGGTCATCTAACAAGAGCAGACCAGGACGATGAGGGGGTGAAAATAAGGCAGGAATGTCGTCGGGAATACCCTCCATAAAAGTGACTTCCTTTACCAATTCCTTAAAACAATCTTGCCATTGATGGATGGTAAACTGTTTGATGATGGAAGGAAGGGCGTTGTTGACCAGAGTGTACTTCTTGCCATCCCCCGTGGGCGATCCATCTTGTTTGGTAATCTTTACTACCAATCGCAGCTCTGTCTTGTTAATGTCAATGTAGTTAGCCAACGGTTTGATGACAAACTCGATGGGATTAGTTCCCGTTTGAACCGGTTCGTAATCGACCCATTTGCTGCTAACAATCGACACATCTGTCTCAGGTACATTAAACAACTGTAAACTTGAATTTCCACCAGGGCTGAGAGAGGGTGTGCTGATGCCATCTTTGATCAAAAATAGTCTTGAACGTTGAACGAGGTGTTCTCCTTTTCTTGGTCTGTCCTTCACTGCACGGCTTTGAGGTATCTGCACGCTTATACACTTTTTCCTCGACCTTGCTGTGTAATGTCATCAATGACCCCTGTGAGTAAATTTTCTCCAGCAGCTTTCGCTCTTGTCTTGGCAGCTTTCTTTAAAGGTTGACCATTGATCACATCTTGGACAAGTTGCATTCCCGTTTCCAATCCAGTATAGAGCATTCGTTTTCCCACCTTTTTTGCTGTTGTTTTGAGAAAGGGAGTTGCTGAACGCAACAAGGACGGAAACATTCCACGTATGCCGTTGCCCCTTGACCATAAGGGTGTGTTCCTCCGTAGACACTAATGTCTCCTCCTTTACCATGCTGCATATAGGGCACAACATGTCGTCCATATGGGTAATATCGGTGGTTCATAGGTAATAACATGTTGTTATAGAATAGCACGACGCCGAAAATGCAGGGTCACGCGTACGGCTCCGGAAGTAAATGGTATCAATTGACCTGTGTCTCCTCTTACATTGATCGCCACGGATGAAAACACAGTTGTACAGAGTCTATGGTAGGAGGGCACCTTTACCTATTCAGTAATCATGTTCCCCGGCTGACCACGAGGAACGAGCATCAGAAGTCAGTTGGGTTGAGCATCTCCCACTACTTGAGACTCGATTAAATCGGAATACACGTAGATGGTTTTAAAAGCGTCTCTCGAGAGCAATCCCCGCACCAATTGTTCTTTTCTGACAAGTGTTGTTGTTGTCCTCGCAAGAAGGACGCTGTGATCATCATTCTGTTGGACAAGGCCTCCAATTTGGTACAGCTGAGGAATAATATACTAATGGTTTAAGTACCCCAAGGCGCGAGCTAATGTCTTTGGTAGAATCACATAACAACCGGCTGGTAACTTCAACTCAAAGTAATCTTGTACTTTCTCGTAAATGTAAAAACACCCGTTTCCTTCCAGACTCGTAATGGTCTTGTCACTCTTCAAATAAATGTCTCTCAATCGATTGTGTAGTCCCTTCTTCATACCGTGAATGACATCTTTGACCGTACGGTAAATGCCACTTGGTACAGGGATGTTCAATTTCCAGGGTTCAGGGTCTGTCTTATAAAGCAAAGTGTAGGACAACTGATTCTCACCTACGTTTTGCCAGGTGTAAGGATGAATGATGCGTGTCATGGCCACCTCCCAGTCTTCACTTAGGTGTACTTGACTTGGTAACTAAGGTAAAGGCTCTGTTACGAGCCTAGGAAGGCCCATCAGGCCGGCGCTTATCTCCGGTTTCCGTAGCACGACGCGACTAGGAGTATTTATACTTCCCCCTGGATGGGATGCTAGTCCATCGCAGGGTTACCCCCAGCATTACGCCGGTACCCATTTATACACCTGGGTGGAGAGAGGCACCGTGAGAGTAAAGTGTCTTGCCCAAAGACACAACGCAATGTCCCCGGCCAGGCCCCGAACCCGGACCACTCGATCCGGAGTCAAGCGCAGTAACCATGAGGCCACCGCGCGCAACTACATCTTAAAAACGGCCGCCTTGTTTTCGGGATACTGAGTCAGACTTGCATCACTGGTCAGCACCATGTAAAAACTGTTGGTCATGTTGATCAACGGCAGAAATGTAAAACGACGCTGACGGTACCGTCTAAAAATGCTGGCGTTTGACCGTATTCACTCGTTAAATAGATTTCAATGGTCTGAAATATCTTTGTCCGCAAAGGTAGGTACACAATATGTTCTCTTTCTTCAAGGAGTGTTTCTCGAAAACTGCCCAGGGCTATCACCTCATGTAGGAGAGGTAAGCGTTTGTCACCCACCTGCCACGGTTCCACGAAATTGGTTTGAACTTTAACCAGCCTCTGCTTACACGAGGAAAGCGACAGCGAAGGAGGAAAGATGTAAATACAGGGATATGTGATGAAGGTGCCAGCTGAAATCATCACCATATTTTCTTTCTTAGGTGAGTGCAGCATTCAAACGAACGCTGGGTGTAAGAGTGTTGTTTTCGGTTATCCATCCCAACGCACGAGCTGTAGACAGTGTGATCATAAGTCCTTCATTTTGCGAGTTTAACGTTATATTCCATTCGTTGTCCACTGTGCCTCCTATCTTAGATGGTGGGTCAGTGATGTTCAGGCATTGTAACATTCCTCCTCTCACGTCTAATGCTGTATGATACTTGCCCTCGGGTAATACAAACGGTGTGGAGTCACCTTGACGTTCCAGCATGATGTGAGAATGTTTGCAGTCATTTGTAATGTCAAACATTGAGAGCGGATACACGATATGATACAATCCTACTTCCCAATCTTCTTCATCTTTCAGATGGATTTGTCGAGGTAGTGCTACACGAAAGGAGGACTTGGAATTGTTTAGAAATAAATTACTGCTTGCATTGACTGGGAAGTCTCACGTAAAAGTGACATGTTTGTTGTAAATCCACCAACTGGTTATGCGGAATCCAACTGTCGTATTTCTTTGGCCAACCTTTCCAATGTACCAACACCTCCTTATTCGCTCCTCGTCCCCTGCGTTTTAAAATTTTTTCAATACGAAACAGGAGTTTTGCCGTTTCTATCACTTTCTGTAAATCAAATTCGTAAAAAGTGTCTTGAATCCAGTCACCGTCTGCTTCCTTTAGACGATACATGGGTGGGTCGCGCAGAAGTCTCTGAGCAACAGTGAAGGTTTCCTCCATCCAGGATGGTAAGTAACCTTATTGAAAGGTGCGTTTATGCTTACTGATCTTGACTTTATCTCCCACTTTGAATTTATACTTTGTTGCCTTTTTGAACAGATTCCTATACAAATTGTTCCAGACCTCTGATGTTTTATTCTCGTTTACATCTGCCAGTTTCATTTTGATGCTACGGTGCACGCTTTGGTATAATGGTACGAGCTGCTGGTAGTGAACATACGCCACATCAATTGCTTCAAAGTGCGGCTGAATCTTTCAACCACTTGGGCCTTGGTTTCGTTGTAGGTTACAAAATGATGTACATTCTCCTTTTTGAGGAAGGTTTGAAACTTTTTGTTCTTAAATTCTGTTTGCAACTTCGCAGGTCTACGACCTTCCTGGAAAATGCTTTTGAAGGCCACCACCAACGAGGCTCCTGTTTTCGATTTCAAGGGCACCACCCACGCGTATTTGGAGAGGACATCGATACAAGTCAGTAAATAATTGTATCCTTGATTCCACCGACTCAAATGTTGTAAATCAATCAAGTCTGCCTGCCATTGCGAATCTATATCAAACACAATTACTCGATTACAACGAAAGTGCTTTCTTGCAGGTTTGTGTAGGGTATAGCCAGGTTGTTGGCGGAGCCAATCGAGTACTTGTGTGCGTTTCCAACCATACCAACGCGCCGCACGGTACAGTTTGTCGACTCCCCCTAAAGCAGATGGTTGATCCACTTCATAATACAGTTTCTGTAGTAGTTGGTTCGTCTGATTTAGGGTACTCGTTTTCTTTTTCTTCTTCTTGTGCATTTTCTTCTTCGTGATTTCAATTCAATGTGACCTTCGCTACCGCAACACGTAACTAAACATCGCATTCTCTGACACATGTCATTTCAAAAAACTGTGGGTGATGAGTTTCCACACACGTGGCTTGAAGCACTACCCATCGTGTTAAGCAAATTAGATCTTTCTTATTCGTAGACTTTTTATAACAATTTGCCAAACCATCCACCAGAAAGAAGGGTAATGCATCGAGTACGTGACACATAACACTTTGTGGAATGCATATTGTTCGGTAAATGTAACGTTGCATTGGTCCATGCAGTAATAAAAACTCAACAAACGACCGGGGTTCATTGGATGTAACTCTTTTAGAAGATCTAGCCATTGCTCGCGAGGTGTGCTGTAAAAGAAGTGTCCTGCAAAACAACTCCGAGCGCAAACCCGAACCAAGACAAAGCAGACTCTAGTCATGTTAACGAGTCTACTGACAAACGGGCTCTGCACGTATTATTTTATAGCATTCTTTGTGAATTCAGTCACTCACTAACAACGTTAACACTTGGGCGTGTGTGATTTCTTTTCGCTCTAAAAACATTGAAACAGTGCATGCATAATATTGCTTGACCGGTACACGTATTATCTTTGTTGTACATAGGGTGGGTTTTCAAAATAATTTTTTATTCACTTATTTTTCTGGATTAAGGTTTGAATAAAGAAATCTATCTCTCACAAATATAACATTGTGATAGGCTTTCTCTGTTAGAGGGTTGTCCAATACACCTGAATAGATACGAGTCGTAAAAAAGCTGTGCAGTTGGGTATCGAATCGTCTATTCGGAGTAGATGGACGTTTGTTGATACGACCTGTTGTCGAATGGAGAATGCATCTCATTAGCGGGACTTAGAATGTGTCCAACACGCTGTATGCTTAGAGACGCTTGTCCGAGTCGTCGATTCGTTCGATTCGTACGAATCGTGCCCATACGATACGACCCACTGTCGAATGGAGAAATGCATCTCATTAGGGGGGACTTAGATGCTTGTTCGAATTCTGGATTCGGTCGAGTTGTATCTTGTAAGAAGATTTGGAGGATGTTGTTCGACGGAGGCCCTGTGAGTCCCCCGTATTCACAATTACTTTGGTGGCAAGGAATATTAACGTCACATGAGTTTGGATTTACCTCTTTATTGCTATCAAGCACGAGGGATGCACTTCTACCTTGGAAGTTCAGGCCATTCATTTCTTATTGTCCAGTAACGCTTGATCGTCTGTGGCAGAAAGAGCTGTGCAAGGGGAAGCCCTTGGTAGGAAAATGTTTGCCCTTGAGACTGATAGCGCATAGCTTATTAACCGAGCAGCATGTTTTTGTGTTAACAGTGAGACAAGAATTTGCACGAATATAATGTACGGTGTGTTTTCTGTTTTGGTTGAGTTATTTTGTTGTATTTCGATGTTTGCTAATTTTAAGTATGCGAATTATTGAGCTGACGAAAGGGGCATTGCTTCATAAGAATTCTTGAATTGTCAGGCGTAATATCTAGTTACGTGCGAGTTTCAAGTCCAAATTCCCGGAAATATTTCCTTTCTTACATGATTTTCTGGAAAAAATAACAGCAAATATTCGATTGGATTAGCAAGTGATTTCTTAGGATTGCAATCCAACTTCAGATTTTTCACCGAAATGAGCTATCGCTCATATGCGATACGTGGTTAAATAAGTTGTCGAGGGGTTGGTATGTTAGTTAATGCTTTTTACTAAGGAACTCAGGGAACTGTTATGTACGGTATTGTAAAGCCAAGGTTGTTGTAATTTCGATGTGACAAGGCATCATTGTATACGTTGTTTTTTTGCAGCAGTCGCTTCATTGGTTTCTTTCCTGTTGTTATAATCTTCCCAATGCTTTTTGCCGAAAATAAGAAAAAGAGATAGTCTTGCCATGTTTAAAAGTTCTGCCCTTGCAGCTTAGATGAACTCCGTAATAACTTAAGTTGTGTGGACCCATTTCCCTTACTAGGGTTAACGCTCGGATGGGATAACTTGGGAACTTTCTTTGCAATATTTCCGTAGCAATGTTAAAATTCTACTTAGGTCATTCTCTAATAACTTACTGTAGCTCATTTTTCCTGTAACATTTCATTGAATGATGTAATTTCATGACACTCAAAATTCGCAAAAAGCATGAGTTTCATGTAAACAATCTTCACACTAGCAAGTCGTAGCATTAAACTGGATTAACCAGGAAGTGAAAAAAATATTGTTGGCTTCCCAAATAAATTTCATTTTACACCACAGTGGCAAAATCATTTGTCAGAGAAATAAAATTCCTGTCTCTTTCCTTATCACATTTCAATGCAAGTATGCAAATTTGTCAACTCATTTTCACCGCATCCCGATTGTCGCGAAATTTTTCTTCTTTCGAATATTAACAAAAATATCATTTCTCGTCAAGCGTTGCATCTTTTATGTTCAAGTAACCCCTAAAAATAGACTTTTTAACAATTCATCCGTAGATATTTTTTCATAATTTAATATTCTCTGTCAAAATTTGCATAACAATCAAATAACAAAATAGCAAGGCACGCAAAAAATTCAGTCGCATTTACCTCTGAGAATGAGAAAGTTAAAAAGTATCAGGACCTTAAAAGAGAAATTGCAAGAATGTGGAGCATGAGAACTGTGCAGGTGGTACCAATTGTTGTTGGATCATTGGAAAGTGTAACAAAAAATTTGGACAAGTGGCAGGGAAAGTTGAATGTCAAAATTAGCATTTCATTACTACAGAAAACTACGTTACTGGGAATGGCGAGGATTTTGAGAAGGGTGTTGGAGCTCTAGAGAAAGAAAACTCTAAGGTACCTTTGGTCATGGGCTATGACTTGCTCCCTTAGGAAGCAAACTGGAATAAAGGTCATCCAGTTCACAAAGATAATAATAATAATAATAATAATAATAATAATAATAATAAGAAATGGGCACTGGGGTAGAACAGGTTGGTGCCTTAGCCTACCACAGGAATAT
>NC_090878.1:28245643-28248143 GCF_036669935.1 Montipora foliosa
GTCCTGTGGCCTTGGGTGCCTACATTCCCTCTTCTCAATGCTGTAGTATCGCATGTCTAATACTCTTCTAAGCTTCGAGGCATACTTTCTGTAGCAGCTCTAGTTCATTGGCTATGTCCAGCACCTGTAACCATTTCCCCAGGCTGGTAGACACCATTCCAAGGGCACCAGTAATCACAGGCATGATACTGACGTCCTTACACCTATTAAAATCCTGGTACTTTTGCAAATTTTATTTTTCTTATTTATCATCATCATCATCATCATCATCAACAACATCATCAACAACATCATCATCATCAGCAAAAACATCAATTATCTAACTATTTGCAAGGTCTAATTTCCATAATTTCGCTGATTTGATTT
Organism: Montipora foliosa; assembly: GCF_036669935.1. Taxonomy (NCBI): domain Eukaryota; kingdom Metazoa; phylum Cnidaria; class Anthozoa; order Scleractinia; family Acroporidae; genus Montipora; species Montipora foliosa. The sequence continues at coordinate 28,246,010 of NC_090878.1, forward strand.
GTATGAAAACAATCACAAAAGGAATGACAGCAGAAAATCAGGCCTGATACATGTAATATTTTGTTTGTGTGTTAACTAAATACTTTTGAAATAAACAATATTTAACGCAAAAGAGAGAAGCAATTTAATTTAAGCTTATCTAGTTATACCTGGCTAACATTTGTTCCTGAGAAGAAACATTGTTCCGATTCGCACTGGTCCTTTTTCTTACAATGAATGGGGTCAACAATTCCATCACGAATCATGCAAAGCATTTTTAAAGCCGAGGAACTTTACCTGCAAGAAGACTACTTTGATGGCTGGTTTCATTGTCCAATAATATGTAATCATATCTCAGAGAGGTTCACCTAATGTTATCTATAATATTGTTGATACACTGTAAGATGAAGGGAAACTTAGGGCATGAGGTGAGAACTGATCATTTGGACAACATAGCTGAAAGTAGAAAACTAAACAGGGCACCTGAGGATGAGATGAGGTGCTTGTCCTCTTCAAAGGCATACCTAAAAAAAGAGACGTAAAACGATCTCCCAAATGATGCGTTTCCAACAGACTACTAACCTGCATGTTGACACCTTAGAATCAAAGGAACACTGGGCAACTCTGGAAGAGCTTTTGGATTGCCACACAAGATTAACCACTGTAGATCTCATTTGCATGGGACTATTTATCAAGGTATATATCTTTAGCAAGGTGAAAGGTTCCAGGCCAACGACCATTCAGTATTTGAAAATCGAGACTGTGAACACAGCAGAGACCAACGGTGGATTTATCAATCACGAAATATGGCTTTGACTCTCTTACTGGGAAACCCATGCAAATGTTAAATGACTAATCAACCAGATTCATCTTAACCTGAAAACAAACCTGTGGATTTTGCAACGTTGTTATTTTTGCATTTGCCTGCGTTTCTAGACACAAGTGTTGATGACCAACACAACAAACTTAGTGAAGTGATGCTATTGGGAAATACAGCAACCCATCTAATTACAGAGAAATAATGGATATGGCCAGTTGGGTAAAACTTAGGAGCAATGCGATAGGCCATGATCTCCTAAGACCAGAAGGAAAGCTCTCTTGGGTCAAGAATATATCACTTAAGGCAAAGATTGCGAGTAGTTATGACTTTCTGACAAATTGTCGTCTCAGATCAAGAACATTGCAATAGGTCAACCTGAACAAGTCAGTATTTCTAGCACACTGAGTCAAAACACACGAATTGTTAAGAAACGTGATTATTCTACAGGTAGGAAAATCCCAAATGTTCATTGAAGATAAATTATTGAGGATGGGGCTAGATCCCCATGTTTTTGGGAAGTGGATAGTGTGATACGTGTGAATTTTGTGAAAAGATCTGCTCTAATCCTTAAGGACTGGCTTAGAGAAGGTAATTAGGAACTGGCGTTTTCCTCTTAATCAGGACTTGTCCTTTTTGCCATAGAAACACAGGGAAGGCAGGTTATGTGGTGAATGTGGAAAATTGAATGACAATAGTGCATGCAAGTGCAAAAGGAGTGCATCCCACGCCACTGACAGAAATTGTACCACACCCCAACACAGAATTTTGGAAAAAGCAAATGACGCAAAAACATGTTACCAAAGTTCAACAGATTTTAGCCAACGAAGACGATAGAGCAACAGCTGAAAAAGCATGGGAGATATTAGTACAAGCTTTATGTTATGGTGAGCAAGGGATCCACCAGCAATACTTACCGCATGACCACAGAATGACTGCCAAGTTAAACATGAAGGATATGCCAATTTCTCTTGCATGTTATTTGCAATATTAGTGTACTTGAGAAAAGTTAGCACGGTAGTAGTAGCAGCAGGAGACGATACAGTAGCAGTATTGGAAGGGGGGGGGAGGGGTTCATAACAGTGTGGAAATTGTGGAAAAATATTAATAACCACAGCACAATTTATGTAAATAAGACTGAAACATAAAGATGGCAGAAAGACCTTCACAGTTAAAATAAAGCAAATAAACACAATTACTACTACTACTACACAAGGAGGTAATATTTAAAGAGCCCAAAAATTATAGCACAAGGAGATCTGTGAGCGTTATCTTTGTGTATGATAATGATAATGATAATGATAATGACAATGATAATAATATTAATAATAATTTAAT